>NC_136485.1:154519058-154624058 GCF_053919585.1 Euprymna scolopes | reverse complement strand
CTGTTAGAATTTGGAGAAGGGATTACGGTTTGATTCAAGATTGTTATAATTATATATGTGTGTGTGTGTATGCATATATATATATATATGTACATATATCTATATACATAGATCCATTATATATATAATATAATGTAAGCATGTATGTATGTTTATACATGTGTGTGTGTGTGTAATATGTAATATGGAAATGTTCACTGAGGTACTGTCCATAGAGAGTAACTATTATAAACAATCAATTTGTTTCTCCCCATAAATATGGTAATATTATCACAGCTGAAAGATACTATTCTCATTTAAGGTTTGGGCCGGGATTGGGATGGAAGGATGCACACAGCATTGTTTGGTGTGAGTGTTTATAAGACATAATAAATTTGATCACACAAATAAGATAACATTATGTGTGATTTATCTGTAATATAAACAGGCAGCAAATGTACAAGCTGAATTTGATAGGCTTGGCTCTCACATAAACATTAACTTTATAATAACATTAAATATGACAACCTCATCAGAATGGAGCAAACAGATGCCAATTCATTGATTTTTCACTTTGCCAATTTCTAGTCTTTTAAAATTTTTCTTTTTCACATACGTCCACGCATCTACACAGAAAGCTCTGTCTGTTGGTTATACTTAAGTTATAATTATTTCATTTATATATATACTAGCTGGACGTTGGTATTGCCTAGTTATACAATATGCTTAAACATGATATTTTAATTTATGCAAATTGTGTGTGTATAACAATAGAATCAATCCTTTATTGAATATTATAGATTACAAGGAATACTTTGCTCAGTAGACTAATTCGCAAAAAAAAAAAAAAAAAAAATTTAATACAAATTATAAAGTCGTTCATCAAATTTTATCTGTTCTTGTTTACAATACCAATGAATGCTCCCCAAAATCGTAAAATACGCTTAAATATGATAGTTTGATTAATGAAGATTTTGTATTTATTATCATACTAGCATGGGTGCCCGGCGTTGCCCGGGTGTTTGAAGGTGTGTTGAGCAAAAAAAAATAAATAAATAAAATAAGTGGTAGTAAGCAGGCAGGCAGGCAGGCTCGAACCCGTACCGCAAAGGAGAAGAACGTGAAAAAAATAAATAAATAAAAACGGGGGGGTCTTTGCTGTTATGTCCATCGCCAAGCCAGAAGTGGCGAATGTTTAAATTAAGGCTAGTCAATTGAAAAGAGGGATGACTTTCGAAAATGTCGGTGAAAAAAAGCCACCCCTCCTTGTAGAAAAGTGCCCAGTTGAAGAGAGTGAAGGAATTAATGTTTTTAGCCAATGTTTCGATATTTGTCGTCCAAAGGGTCGAGCTTCAAAACAATAAAGATGTCGTTAAAATCCGCCGCTTCTGTCGAAAGTTTTAGGCGTACATACATACATACATTTAAACAGACAGGTGAGATCTATATTATAGATTATATTGGAGCCAATATATAGTAATAATTAAAACGTTAAAAAAAAATGACCCGTGCATCACCACCGAGAATCGAAACAAAAATGTTTAGCTTACGATTTACTTTTTCCTTTGAAAGCTCGAATAACCTGAGCTTTGAAGACATGCTGCAAGGCTAAACATTTAAACATGAACCAATAGCTATTATGTTACACATGCATTTTCGTAATGCCGTCGTTCGACCATCACCTAGTAAATTATTTTTTAAAATTCTTACACATTGGCACAGATTTTTCCTGACTAAAACACAAGTTTTGCATGAGTTTGAATACCCTATATATTGAGCTTCATGTCTGTAGATCAAAAACTGACAGAAGAGTATGGTAGGCAAACTTTTTTAAACAAATATATTTACGCTTGCATGAATATATATAGGAAAAGGTTTGTGCTTACTATAACCTTGTTATGCAAATATTACACAAGTATAAATCATGTAGAAAAGCTGCATGAATATAATTACACGTAATAGTTAATTAAAGATGATCATCCCATAAGAAACCCCAAAAAACTAATAGGGAATTAATTAAATGAATATTTAAAAGAATATGCAAATTAGCTACATCGTTTGCAGATGAATGTATTTCCGCGATTCGTATATAACAAAGTTGTATTTTCTTTTTAAATAAATAACAAAATGGGTTTTTAATATCAATACGCACGGCAGTAATTAAAAAAAGCGGAGAATGCTGAAAATCTGCAGAAACTTGTCAATTAGAGAACATCATCTGTTTTTGCTGAGGCGCGATCGTTGCTAGGCATACATGTTAGATTTATATTCATAACTGATGTAAGTTCTGACTTAATTTGTGTGTATGTGTGTGTGAGTTTGTCTACCTTTTTCTGTCAAGTGTTCAGAACCTCATTGGGGGAGGGGAGATGATTCAACAAAGGGTATTAATCTATAAATGTACCATTTTTTTTTACATTTTTGAAGATATTTTATGCTATTGAGTCACCAAGGCCAAAAGCCACTTAAGGATAAGGGTTACGAAATTGTCTGTTGGATGGTGAACAATAAGTATGAGAATTACTAATGATTGTTATTATTATTATTGTTTGTACTCACTAGGAGTTCTTACACTGGCCATCATCAGAGATTACTGAAAATAACAGGTGGTGTTCCCTGGAATCTGGTTTACAACAAGTCCGCCAGATTTCCAGACTCCATTTCTTTTGATAATCTTTGCAAACGATTTTGCATTATCACAAGAGCTGCTTACCATTGAGCTATCGTTTGCAACGACTATTGGGTCTTCACTGAAATTCGATCTTTCAATCCTCCTTGACTATTCACGACTATTTTATATAGTATTAGCCCAGTTTGGTACCTTTTTTTGGAGGGGGTGGGCAAGGAAAAGCTGTGTCCATTCATCAGTCTGTCATGAGTATTTCTTTAAACAATTATAAGGAACGTTTTCAACCACGGATTTTCAGGACTATTGGCATCCTTCTTAGTGGTCCAACATTGAAACTTCTTGGCTTAACATTCGAAGGCAACATGGATAAATGCATAGAAGATATTGTTAAGTCTGTGACAATGAAGGTGGGCTCCCTCTACTGGGCAAGAAAATTCTCATACCTACCAGTATATCTCTTTAAAGTCACTCTTTGCTCATGCACTGATCACTCTTGGACAGAGTGCAAAAAAAAAAAACAGTCTAATGTCTAGTAGTTCCTGTACTGCCTGCCAAGCTTCAGCCTCTGTTCCATCGCCACAATGTTGCGCCTCTGCACTTGATGAATATACTGCATCTGTACCCACTCAAAGTAAACCCCACCAACCAACTTGACAAGCAGCAAAATCTTACCCCTTCACTGTCCCCAGATTCTGACAAACTTTCTATTCTAGTAGCTTATTTCCATGAACCGCTTACCTTTGTAATTCCATCCCTTACTACTGTTACCCTGATTGTAATAACATGCAGAAATTTAAATGTAATGTGAACAAACACCTTGTTGCATAACTAATCAATTAGGATACCCCTATAAATTTGACCCTTAATCACGTTAGCCCCTTACATATTAATAGCAATATGCATTTTGGGGTAAATAAAAGTAAAAAGTTTGAATATATGTTTTTCTTTTTTTTATACCAGGGCTTATTTTCTGCGTTGATGCTATTCTAAATGGAGTCTTTTTTTAATGGCATAACAAACTGATAGCGATATTTCTGATTGAAAACGACAAGTATAAACATTCCACCAACTTTTACGATGAGAACCGTTGCAAAAAAAAAAAGTGTCCCCTATTTCTTGTTGTTTTCATTAATTGTTCCTTCAGTTTACTCCTAAATTAAAATTGTAATCGTCAATTTAAAGTTTGAAAATTGATCTTTAATTAAAATTTTTGAATGACTGGCAGCCATATTTGATTGGCTCTTCTTATGAAGTTTGTAGGGGGGAAACAAATTTAATAATTGAAAAAAATATCTTCAAAATTAAAATTTTGTAGCCCCCTTTGCAATTTTTTTATTTTTATTTTTTTGCTGGACTGAAGATTATACGTAAATTTGATGATGATGATGATGATGATGAACGACAGGAAAAGAAACATAGCCATTACATGGATTGTCTACAAGAAAATCTACGATAGAATCCTTCAACCATGAATGCTTAAGATAGAAGATATCAGGCAATATTATTAACATCTATAATATAAGTCTGTTTAAATGTATGTATGTATGTATGTATGTATGTATCACAAAAACTTTCTACAGAGGAGACGGATTTTCACGAGATCGGTATCGTTTTGAAACTCGATCCTTCGGACGACAAATATTGAAAAATTGGCTAAAAACATTAATTCTCTCACCCCCAACTGGGCACTTTTCTACAGGGAAGGGTCGCTTTTTTTCGCTGATATTTTCGAAATCCATCCCTTCTTTTCGATTGACTCGCCTTAATTTAAACATTGGCCACATCTGGTTTGGCGATGGACGCAACGGCAAAAACATCGCATTTTTTTTTTTTTTTTTTTCATGTTCTTCTCCTTTGCGGTACGGATTCGAGCCTGCCTGCCTACTACCACTTTTTTAAATTTTCTCAACACACATCTCAACACACCCGGGCAACGCCGGACACCCAGGCTAGTTATTGAGAAAACAATGAAAGCATGGAGACTGTAACTGACAGCTGGAGGACAACAATGGAGATAAGAATATAGGGATGCATCTTCCAAAGAGACTAGCTATCATCATTATTGTTTATCATAGACACGTACGTTTTTCAAACTCACAAATAAAAAAAATAAAATCGTCCGATGTCGCTAAAGTAAAACTCCTGACTTTACTCATTTTAAAATCAAATTATGTCATCTTAATTAAAACACTATAATTTTAAACAAATAAAAATTTCAAAAAGCGACTTTGGTTTTTAATAATTTGAATAATGTTTAGCTGACAATTATTTTGCAGTAAGGTGGTGGAAATATATGTTATTTTAAGGTGTAAATTACTACAATTTTAAATAAAGAAATCCGGAAAAAAAAGCATATTTGTTTTTTTAAAGAATATTTAGCAGACACTGACAATGTTTGTTTTTTTTTAATTTGGGAATCCCTACTTATCAAGGCCCAAAAGCCACCCGAGGATAAGGATTAATGAATAGAAGGTAGTAGTGTAGTAATCGTTAATGGTGTAAATTGGGTAGAATTTGATTATTTATGGGGACGGCTTGACAAGAATTTGTTTACATTGGATTTGAATGCTACAATGTTGTATTCAACTGGGAAGCAGGATAGCAGAGCAGTGTTACACAAGCAGGCAGTTCTGGAAAAGAATCTTTGTTCATGGAATCTGTGTTTAGATTTAGGCAAAGATAGAGGCTTGCAACATCTCTTCTGTGGGAAAGAAGTTGCAGGAAAGAGAAAAGGGCATCACCTCCTAAGTTTTGAGCTCTCTCAGGGCTGGATAGGGAGCGCCGAGCAGCAACTGCCCTGATGTGGCAACAGTACTCCATTTTAGGACGTAGCTGGCTCTTATACAGATAGAGGATTACATCGGAAATGCTGGAGCAGTAGAGTGATCCAACCATTTTTCCAGCGATCTTGGCAATAGATTTGATGTATGTGTTGCAATTAGGAGTGAAGGTCCCTTCCAGAAGCTTGTCAAGACATGGACCTCCCCCAAGAGGAGAGCCATTCATTTCAATTGGGGTATGATAGGTGTCAGAGTGATGATGATGAAAGGAGAGAAGCATACTTTCCAATGCATTAAAATTAACCAACCACCCTTTTTTATTAGTGCACTACACTCTCAAGATCAGGGCTGGGGGATAAAATAAAATTACAGAAATCCAAGGAAATTAAAACTGTCATGGTTGGGAAATTCTGCATGTCAGTACAGTCAGGGAAGCAGGGGCTCAGGAGAGAATTTTAATGTGTAGCAGTTGAGGGATAAAGCTACTTGAGTAGAAGACTTTACAACATCTAGGGATCTCTACAGTGTAGAGGTGGGATTTTGCTGCTTGTCGGGTTTGTTGAGGCTATTGCCATCGAGGGGGTACTAATGCTCGAAGTTCGTCGGAGCACTTGCTATTGAAATACTTGTAAAATAGGCACAAGGATACCACGTTTCCGTGATGGGATAGAGGTTGGAGTTTAGTTGATAGTTCAGGACCTATTAGGTTGGTGATTTTTTTTTTTTTTTTTTTTTTTTTTTAACCCTGTCTAGGAGCGAGAGACTAGTGGCAGATGCACCACGTTTTTGCTCATACTCCAATGAACATCCCCTGTTGTTGGCAACGAGCATGCACTGATAAGTACGCATGTGAGATTACCTAATGAGTAAAATAACAATAATGAACTGAAACTACCAGACCATGGCAACTGTTTTTTTTTTATTGTTTTATGGCATATGAACCCTTTTAGGGTTATTTGATGTTGAATCTATTCATTTTGAAAAAGTTTGTAACCTTCAAGATCTTATATATATATATATATATATATATTCAAATATTTATTCATAGTGTTTCGTTTATTTTTTTGAAAGTTGTTTTATGATCGAGTTTTGCAAAGGAAGAAAAAAAAAATAGCATCAGTGTTTCATGCATTTTTAATCAGCAAGCCAATATCTTCAGACGGCCTGATCCGGTAGCACCAAAGTTAAACACGTGAATGAAGAATACTCCTGAAGAAGGACAGAGCCACTATTGGTCGAAATACAATGGAAAAAATAAATAAAAATGTTAAAGACAATAACGCAAATAATAATAATAACAACCTTTCATTCAAAAACTTTAGTCAAAAATTGAAACTATGATTTTCAAAATCTGATTATAGTTTGATTTCAGAACTTAAATTACAATTAACATCTAACGTTTTTCATCTTCTTTCAAATTTATTAAATTCCATAAAAAAAATTTTTTTAATCTTTCTTTTAGAAGGTGGGAGGGGGGATAATTACAGAGTTTTCATTTTGAAGAATTTTAGCTGTTTTGATTATTGTTTTTTTTGTTTTGTTTTGTTTTTGTCTATCTTGATTTTCTTGTTTCAAAATCACCTCTACTAATTTCATCATAATAGTCAATCAAAACTGGCTGACAGCCATCCAGACTTTTAATTAAAGATTAGTTTTAAGACTTTAAACCGACGATTGCAATTTTATTTCAGGAATAAAAATACAATTTAAGACCAACAATCAATTTTATTCAAAATCTGCTAAATAAAACGACAACAAAAAGAAACAAACAAATTAAATAGATGACATTTTTCTACCGGTCCCTATTGTAAAATTGAGCAATTGATTTGTTTTTTTTTTTTGTTTTTTTTTTAGACAAGACACAATTACTGAATTTATTTTTTTAGCTCTGACTATTTCTGTGACTAAATATAAAGGTTTTTATTTTGTTTATTTATTTATGTCTTTTACTAAACTATCTTTTGTCTTTTTTAGTTTATTTTAAGTGTTTTGAAATAATTTTTTTTATTGTACTTTTTGTCTTTTTTACAATCAGGAATGACCACAAAAATTTCTCCCGAGATTTTCTTTCTATTTTTCTCACCCCCTTATGCGTTTTGTATTTTTTTTCTTTCTTTGTCATTATTATTGTTGGCCTGTTACTCTCATCTCTCTTGGCGCTGTGTCAACATGTCCGCCAGTTATTGTTATGAAAATTTATTGTGCCATAACAAACGATAAATGCCTGGGGAGAAAGAACCAAAAAAAAAAAAGTATATTCATGGCAAATCTCCCGACAGTTTATGGCTCATACAGGCTCAGGGCTACAGTGAATATTCTGAGATTAAAAAAAAAAAAAAAACGAATACCTAAAATAAAAAAAAAAAAATAAAATAAAATCTACCTCCCCTTCAAAAAAACAAAAACAAAAAAAAAAACAATATCTCCCTAAGATTAACATTGCAATATTGAGATTTACATTAACCCTTTTAGTCTTTGTAGTCTGTATAACTCTTATTATTATAATTTAAAAAGAAAATCTATTAATAATTAAATTTCTCTACTATAAATCATTAGTACTAGATAGATACTACAAGATACATTGTGAGCATTGTCAAGGCTGCTGCAAAGAAGGTGGGCTCTCTCTACCATGCTAGAAAACTACTTACGCCTGAAAGTATCCTGTACCTCTATAAGGCCACCATTTGTCCATGTATGGAGTATTGTTGTCACATTTGGGCTGGTGAATCTGCTGCATGTCTCTCACTCCAGGACAGGGTTCAAAGAGAGTCGCAAACCTGATAGGTCCTGAACTGTCATCTAGGCTTCAGCCTCTGTCCCATCGACGAAATGTTGCATCTCTCTGCCTGCTCTACCAGTACTTTAATGGTGAATGCCCTGATGAACTGAAAGCACTTGTACCTCCTCGAAGTGACTACCCCCGACAAACAACTAAGTCCCACCCCTTTACAGTAGAGATCTCTAGCTGTAAGAAAGCCTTTAACTCCAATAGTTTCTTCCCCAGAACTGCAAGTCTTTGGAACTCCCTTCCGGGATACTGCTTTCCCAACTGTACTGATATGCAGAAGTTCAGTGTAATGTGAACAAACATTTTGCTACTCATCTCCCTTCTTAATGCCCCTGCAACTTATGTCCCCGATAGTAGCCTCCTACTTCAAAGTGGCACTGTGCCTTGTTTGGGGTGAAAATTGATTAAAAACAAAAAAGTACTAGCCAATATATATGCTTTGAATATCATTTTATTATTGAAATCCTTTGAGATGAATAATTTGCATATTTATTTATTTATTTGTATATTTATTTATTTATTTATTTATTTGTATATTTATTTATTTATTTATTTGTATAATTATTTATTTATTTGTATATTTGTATATTTATTTATTTATTTGTATATTTATTTATTTTTATATTTATTTATTTATTTTTATATTTATTTATTTGTATATTTATTTATTTGTATATTTATTTATTTGTATATTTATTTTTATATTATTTATTTTATATTTATTTATTTATTTTATAATTCATATATTTATTTGTATATTTGTTTATTTGTATATTTATTCATTTATTTATTTTTATATTTATTCATTTATTTGTATATTTATATATTTATTTGTATATTTATATATTTATTTGTATATTTATTTATCTTTATATTTATATATTTATTTGTATATTTATATATTTATTTGTATATTTATTTATCTTTATATTTATTTGTATATTTATATATTTATTTGTATATTTATTCATTTATTTGTATATTTATTCATTTATTTGTATATTTATTCATTTATTTTTATATTTATTCATTTATTTTTATATTTATTCATTTATTTTTATATTTATTCATTTATTTATTTGTATATTTATATATTTATTTGTATATTTATTTGTTTATTTGTATATTTATTTATTTGTATATCTATATATTTATTTATTTGTATATTTATTTATTTGTATATTCATATATTTATTTGTATATTTGTTTATTTGTATATTTATTTATTTATTTTTATATTTACTTATTTATTTTTGTATTTATTTATTTATTTTTATATTTATTTATTTATTTTTATATTTATTTGTATATTTGTTTATTTGTATATTTATTTGTTTATTTGTATATTTATTTATTTATTTGTATATTTATTTGTATATTTATTCATTTATTTATATATTTATTTGTATATTTATTTATTTATTTTATATTTATTTGTATATTTATTTATATATTTATTTATTTGTATATTTATTTGTATATTTGTTTATTTATATATTTATCTATTTGTACATTTATTTATTTGTATATTTATTTATTTATTAATTTGTATATTTATTTATTTATTTATATATTTATTTATTTGTACATTTATTTATTTGTACATTTATTTATTTATTTGTATATTTATTTATTAATTTATTTTATATTTATTTATTTGTATATTTATTTGTATATTTATTTATTTATATATTTATTTATTTATTTGTACATTTATTTATTTATTTGTATATTTATTTTTATATTTATTGATTTGTATATTTATTTGTATATTTATTTATTTATTTATATATTTGTTTATTTATTTATTTGTATATTCGTTTATTTATTTATTTGTATATTCGTTTATTTATTTATTTGTATATTCGTTTATTTATTTATATATTTATTTATTTGTAAATTTATTTATTTATTTATTTGTATATTTATTTGTATATTTATTTTTTTATTTATATATTTATTTATTTGTATATTTATTTGTATATTTATTTATTTATATATTTATTTATTTATATATTTATTTATTTGTATATTTGTTTATTTATTTATATATTTATTTATTTATATATTTATTTATATGCAGACTGTTATCCTCATCTTTATAGTTGTTTCAACCAACTATTCTTCTGGCCTTCATCAGTTTGTTAACCGTGACCGAATAGAAACGCTGAATCTCAGCTGTATCCTCAATAATTACTGACTTTCATAGTTGTTACTATCTCCCTCAACACCTCTATCCACTGCACCTTCGGGGCCCATGGCGCAGTGCATAGAGGCATTAAGTCTTTACAGTTCCAGGTGAGCATTGTCTGAAGATAGCAATTTCAATCCTGCCCAAAGCCAGCCAGGGAAATAGTTGACCAAAACGTGGTCAGAATACAACAACTATGGAAGGCAGTAATTATTGAAGATACAGTTGAAAGACTCAGCATTACTTATCTCATGACGGTTAACCACCTGACGAAGGCCAGAGAAATAGTTGGCTGAAACATTGTGAAACAACAACTATAAAAAGGAGGATATCAACCCGCAAATAAATAAACGTAATGTACTTGCAATAACCCTTATCCCTGAGTGGCTTCCGGGCCTTGATAAGTCGTGATCACTGTGTAAAAAAAAAAAATATATGCTTTGAATATATATCCAATAATTTCTGTAAATAAAAAGATTTTAACCTTTTTTTCTCCAAGTTTTTCTCTTGAGCAACAGATAATGGCAGTGAGTAACCATTTTACCCGTCTTTTGGAAGTTGGAGGTTCAACCCTCACTACAAGCATCAAAACACTTACTTGACACTTCTATTCAATCATGGTTGGCGGAATAAGAACAATCTAACCCCAAAGGGATTAGTCCGAAATCCATTATAGATTACTAAGTTTGACCTAAAGACTCTCGAGTTTGAAAAGCTGCATCTGAAGAAAGTCAAGAATTACATTGGCTGGAACTTTATAGAAAATCTAAGATGAGAATAGTAGTCCAAATAATACGAATTATCAGTCCTCATCTAAAAAGATTTCAAATAGATTCCAATTGATGAATTAATAAAATGCAATACTCTCTCTTTCTCTAAATAATAAGGAAAACAAAATATTGAATTTTTTTTAAGTTCTTTAATGGTAACCAATACGTTTCGATCAATGAGATGTTCTCCAGGGTCTATTTTGGTGAGCGGTACGAGAAACTTTATCAATAATTGAAGAAAAGAAATATATTTGTAAAAATAATGTTTGAAAAAGTTAAAAAAAAAACAAAAAAAAACAAACAATTTTTCTTTTTACCATTTTTTTTCATAAATGGCCGGTTTACTCCAATTAGAATTTCAGAATCTATCAATAATTGAAAAAATATATTTAAAAAATAATATTTGAAAAATAAATTTTTACCTTATTCATAAATGACCGGCATTCAGAATTATTAGTTTGCCAATTGTTTTCATACAAGCCTAGGAAGATTCGTCCTTGGTATGATTCTGGCAAAGAAGGACATCCTCGCTTATGAACAGACCTTACTTTTAAATGAATGAGATATGGTCCGACTCTAGGTGGTACACACTTCCTACCATCACATTACTTCTCCGTTCAGAAGGAAGAGGGTTGGTTAGTTTATTGTTGATCTACTAATACTGGTGGCCCCGGAACGTAGAAATTTCCAGGCTGGTATCTGGAGGCGTGCTTCAAAACCACTAGGAAAGATGCACGCTCAATCTTCCTTAAGACATGCATCTAGGAAAAGGAAAACTATGATGTAAAACCTGATTTCTACTGTTTGCTCTGTCTTGTGGCAGCCATTGCACCGGCTGAGATTAGCAGTTGTACCAAAAAGTGTAGTTGGTTCTGCAGAAAGCCTTCACCACTAAAAACAAATCATCTGTGTTGATATCTGAACAACTTAGCAAATCTTATACTTCGAAATCCATGGGAGTATCATGTATCATGGACTGGTGAGTGCGACTGGTACTGTTCTCGGCTACTTTTGATAGCCAACGAGAGCCTCCTTAAGAGAGCTGGGTTTCTCCCAGCTTTTGGCCTTGTGCCATACTTTGGTATAGTTAGAAAGCGAGTAAATCCAATCTGCATGAATCAAGGATTTGGATTAATATGAAGTAAAATCGTAGTTTGTTAGAATAAGCAGGTTAAAACTTTTATGATTGCTTTATTCTGTTTTGTTGACACGTATTTCGTTACCGTGAGTTGAACTAACTTCCATCATAGGAGAAAGTATCATGGGAGTATTAAATTCATAAGCGATCCCCAGTCGCATTTATATCTTGGTCAGGGGAGATGACGAAATACAGCACCTGGTATTCCCATATGGTCACCCATCTGGTACTGACCAGACTCAACGTTACTTACCTCCGGTGAGGTAACGAGAACCACTGTGTCAATGTGATTATGTTGACAACTCTAATGAAAATGACGCTATGGATCAGACAGGACTTGAATTTATTATCATGAGCTGGTATTCACTTAACCACCACGGCGCCCACCACCACCACCTCATGCTGACTCATAGATATTTTGTATGTATAAGAAAGAGACTTAAATTGATCTCAACTGTTTTAGTACTATCCTCCTCCCTTTGCGAGCCCTAGGCATTAGAGAGTAGCCCTTCTTCTTCATCTTCTTTAGTTGTAATCGATAGACTGTCAAAATCCTAACTAGTTTCATTCGTGACTCAATCAGACAACAATTTCTCCCTTTCACCACAAACAAACTTGTTCATCGGCTTTCACAGTTTTATAGTAAAAAAATCATTGATCCAGAAGACGGAGACAGCTTGCCTTCAGACATCAATTTGGTACGATGCCAGACTAGACAATTTGTCATGCACCCTTTGGTAAAAGATTCCGAACACATAAACAAAAATCGGGCTCAAATACAGTTTCACAGCTCTATTGGAAAAACATTTTTGTTGTTTGCAAGCAGATTTTAGCACTGCTTTACACACATAATGATAATAAACACTGGTTTAGAGAAAGCAAAAGCAAATATTCTAAAAATGTAGCCATTCAAAATCATGATTAAGCAGAAAAACGCTATTTCAAACTTACAAGTGATTAACTGATAAAGAAAAAATGTTATTTATAACTCACAAGTGATTAACTGATAAAAATGAAAATTCTATTTAAAACTTACAAGTGATTAATTGATTAAAATGAAAATGCTATTAAAATTCACAAGTGATTAATCGATCAAAATGGAAATTCTATTTCAGACTTACAAGTAATTAACTGATAAAAATGAAAATGTTATTTCAAACTCACAAGTGATTGACCGATGAAAACGAAAATTCTATTTCAAACAAAAGTTTAACAGATGAACGAAGAATCTAATAAAATTGTCAGGATAAATCTAAAAATTGCGTTCCATTAACACCAACTCCCTCTGATTAATTTTTTTTTCAATCTAAATCGACTTCAGTATAGGAATGACTTGTCCACTAAATTTCAATCTTGAATGTTCAACACTCTTTGTTCAATGACATGTGGATGGAGGCACTTCGGTGATCATTTCATAAGTAAGACGTGTGATCCTGAATGGACTTCACATGCACCCACTCCCCCAAGATATATACAAAGACTGTTTGACATTCATGACAAAAACTTAGTGGACAAGTCAGGCAAAGACTGAAATTTATTTGTATCAAATATAATTGGATTGCAAAAAGGGTTGTGAATTTTTACTTTTGATGATTACCCTGCACAAATTAGTAGTTATAATTCTATAATAATAGTTGTTTTGGCCTTTTGGTCAAGATCAAAGTGTAGTATCTGTTCTTCAGATGCTGCAAGCTATGACTAGCTATGACTAGCAAAGACCAGATGTGGGGGCAACCCCACATGTCTGACCTTTAACCAGCTCCCATTTCCCACCTCTCGGGAGCTGGTCCCCTTTTCCCTTCCCCCTCCCTTCACTCCTCACATTAAAAAATTGGCCTTGTGCCTAATTTGCTCGGTGGGGGAGCAAATAAATACCATCTGTTTTTCAGATGCTGCAAGCTATGATTAGCTATGACTGGCAAAGACCAGATGTGGGGGCAACCCCACATGCCTGACCTTTAACCAGCTCCCATTTCCCACCTCTCGGGAGCTGGTCCCCTTTTTCCCTTCCCTCTCCCTTCACTCCTCACATTAAAAAATCGGCCTTGTGCCTAATTTGCTCGGTGGGGGAGCAAATAAATACCATCTGTTCTTCAGATGCTGCACTTCCATTTCTTGTTCTCTTTCGGTGGAGGATCAGTCCTTCACGACTGAGACAATTTTTTTTTTGTACCTTTTCTCCACGTTAAAAACGACCCTGGTGTCTAACTGTCCCATGGGGAGGCATAGTAAATAGGTATAATAATAGTTGTTTTTTTGTTTTCTTTTCTTTTTTATTCAGTCGTATTTGTACTCCTGAATACATTAAAGCATTTTTACTATTTCTAATTAAATATATTCTCTTCTTTAGTTCGTGATTTTGTGTTTTTGTTTATATTTGAGTCACCCATTCCAAAACTTTTTATTCGTTTCCCTCTTATTTTCCTATATCTGTCTATCTATCTATCTATCTCTTTCTCTAGATTTCCATGTCTTCCATTTCTAATCTTCTAGAGCCATCCATGGCGGGCAGACTGGTGTAAAACCTAAACTGGTTAACGGGGCTCTGGTGATGTCTTGGGGAGCAGCATGACAATGCCGTGCCTTGGCAGAAGAACTAAAGAACCAGTCAACAACAGGGCAAAAAAGACGCTGAGCAGAAGAATCAAACCTTGATCAACAGTCAGGGTCAACCAGTCTAATTTAGAGACTACTGTGTTTCACTTGTAGACGTAGCTCACACAGGCGATATTATCTGAGCTATCGAAAGATTCAGTGTGACTCGAAATGTTATTTTCCGAAACGGTAACAATGAAAAAAATCCTTATCTGCCACCTTGCATCTACTACGATAAAACTGTGCTCCAATAATCAACATATATGATAATTACATATAGAAACAATGAAAAATAAATGTCCACACACTTGAAGAAGGCTAAAGGGTTCCTGGTATAAAAATAACTGTTAATATTGATGAGAACAATAGCCTAAGGAAAAGAAAATAGCTTGTCATCTCATATGCATACAAAAAAAATCAGTTAGTTTGAAGAGAGAGAGAGAGAGAGAGAGAGAGAGAGAGAGAGAGAGAAGGGAGGGGGAGGGGGAAGAGATAGAGAGAGATTTAGTTTTGATTATTTTGTTTTATGACATATCAACCCTTTTCGGGTTATTTAATAATGCAGAATCCAGTAATTTTGGAAAAACGTTTTTATGCTTAAAATTCTTTATATCTTCAAATATTTATTTATCATGTTTAGTTTGGTTGTTTTGTTTTTTGGTATATCCACCTTTTTTTTTTTTTTTTTTTTTTTTTAAGGTTATTTAATGCCAAATCCAGTAATTTTTGTAAAGGTTTCTATGCCTCAATTTCTTTATCTTTAAATATTTATTCATGGAGTTTAGTTTGCTTTAGTGGTTTTATGGCATGTCAATCCTTTTCGGGTTATTTAATGCTGAATCCAGAAATTTTGAAAATTTATTTTTAGATTTGACTTTTCAGAATATTATTGAGTTTTTCGCGGGCAAAGGAAAACCAGCAATAACATCAATGGTGCATTTTAGTTCTGGAAACCGTTATCTTCAGACAACCTGATCTGATAACACCAGTTTAGAAAGAGAGGCCAGATAAGATAACCAACACACTAACTAACGTTGAGCGTTAAGGTTACTCTGATGTAACACTACAGGGACCTATTCAAGCAGATTATCCGGGTGGCAGGTGATCACATGAGTTTCAGTTTTGTTGGTTTGATAATACACTCTTTCTCCATTTTGCTGTTGTCATCATCTTGTTAATAACAGCAGCTTCAAATTTATTAAAAATGTTAGCACAAAATCATATGGGGTGCAACAATGCTTTCAGTGTTTTCATTTCTCTTTTCTAGCCTACAACAAACATATAATAATACCCCATACCTATTCTCAAAGGGAAATGGGAGCAGCTTGCTAAATTACAACTTCTCTCAACTCAGTCGTCTGGGTGAGGCCCCGTGTTTTGACAAGCTTCTGGGCTTGACCTTTACTCCTGATCTGAAATGGAACACATACATCAAGTCTGTTGCCAAGGTCGCTGAAAAGACGGTGGCATCCTTCTACAGCTCCAGAAGATATCTCACTACTTATGCAATTCTCTATCTATATGAAAGCCAAGTACGTCCAAGGATGGAATACTGTTGCCATATCTGGGCAGGAGCTGCAATAAACAGCCTATCCTGCCTTGACAGAGTACAAACCTGCAACCTCTCTCCCACAGAAGAGATGTTGCGAGCCTATCCTTGTTTTATTGTTATTTCCATGGCAGGTGCTCGTCTGAACTCCAATCTCTGGTCCCCCCTCGCCAATCTTTCATGAAAAACACCCGTCTAGTCGAATCCACTGTGAAAAATTTCCCCCACTCTTTATCTGTGCTTAAATCAAAACGTGGATTCCATAAACAAAGCTTCTTTCTTAGAACTGCACGCCTGCGGAACTCTGTTCCGTCTGCCTGCTTCCCACCGGACTACAACTTGGATGTCTTCAAGTACAATGTTAACAAATTCCTAATAAACCGCCCCCTTAAGTAAACACTTTATCAAATCTCCACACTAACGTAATGTACTTGCAATAACCCTTATCCCTGAGTGGCTTCCGGGCCTTGATAAGTGGTGATCTCTGTGTAAAAAAAAAAAAAAAAAAAAGAGGAAGATCATATCAACTCATCCGCTATTCGACTTTCTGTATGTAACATTAAATTTAAGCAACGTTTAGCCAGGTCAGTACTAAAATGAGTGACCATTTGGAAATTCCAGATGCTGTATGTGCTCTCTGCTTATCTTGGCATTGTTTCCAGTCATCCTGAACTTCTCCTTGCCACTGGACTCGAGCAATACTGATTCAGGAAAAGTGTGATTAGAGATTGTGCAAGCCTTGCCTCACAATTACATGTGCAGCTATGCTTACAAGGTGTATCCGTTGTCTCTTGAAACAGAATGAAGGTATTAATCCTCACATGTGACTCTAGCATAAATTCTAATGGATTTGTCCACTTTTCTAGTGATGAGACGATTCCAATGTTTTCCCAATTCTGATACAATTACCAATTTTGATTCCGATTCTCTCTAAATCGCTAAATATTTAACTATAGCGTTCTTAATATTTATCTGATTACCATAAAAAAACACATGTTAAACGTGCAGATATTTTCTCCAAAATAAAACCACGCTTGTTGGGGGGCTGACCTATAGATTTTAGTTTTACTAGTAGTTTAAAATAAATAGATATCTATTATTTCATTATAACTTCCAGTAGTGGAAGATTTTATTTTAAACAAAATCAAATAAGATAATCAAAGGAATCGTTTTTGGCATCGGAAAATAGGCACACATTTTTTCCGATACCGATACCCCAAAAAGTTCCGATTTTTCTGATTCCTGAATTCGATTCTGATTAATCGTCCCAACACTAATTCTAACCTTATGCTTACTCCGCTGATTTGTAGCATTATTTTTACACACACTCACGTCTAAATATACCGCATTTAATGTTTTATCAAGCTAATTCAAAAGACAACAAGTACCTCCAGCATTAGCACACTCTCCTGCCATCTTTTCCCCACACTCTTATGATGTATACATAGTATTTATGATAGAACATGTTCATGGCTCAACAGGAACGAAATCGCTTATGTATAAAAAATCTATTTATGTAGTATTCCTGAAAAAGAATGCCAAGAAATGTTATTGCCGCAGATCATTTTCTGCTATCTTTATGCATGTACAATGAAAATGACATGAAATACTCCATAAAGTGTTTGCCAAATGTGTCATAAAAATGTGTGTGTTTTTTTTTTACATAGTTCTTTATTGCTCGTCAATAAAAAACATTTTGTAACAGTATACCACATAGATATAATCAACAAGCATTAATGATATCTATTATTCCAAGACTTGCCTCTCTCTCTCACACACACACACACACATACGCAAGCACACAAACATGTATTCATTTAAATGATATAATTCTTCCACTCCTTCTAGTGGGAAGGGGGGGGGTCGTTATCTTAGATGGTAAGACATCCAGCAACAATGGTCAGGGTTATTAGTGCCCCTAACATCTGGGTTTCTAATCTCAGGGTTGATGTATTCACTATTAGGTACACTTTATTTATTTTTTCAACTCATTATATAGTTTGGTTTGTTTTATGGCACATCAACTGTTTTGGGGACTATTTAATACCGAATCAAGAAATTTTGGAAAAAGATTTTATGCTTCAAGTTCTTTATATCTTCAAATATTTACTAATGGGCTCTAGTTTGGTTGTTTGTGTTGGAAAATTATTGTTTTTGTCTTTGATTAAGTTTTGTTACGAGTAAAGAAAAAATAATGTCAATGTTTGATGTATTTTAGGTCAGAAAGACAGTATCTTCGGTTTTCTTGAAGTCTAGCTGTTAAGCAAGAATATTTGTACTTTATTAAATATATATGATTATTTTCCAAAAGAAAAATACCTGCACAATGAGGTAAAAACAGAATAGTGAGCAATAAAAATAAATAATTGGAGACAATATATTCGATTTTTTTTTCTTTCAAAATTTTATCTATTTTATTCTAGTAAATCTTCCACATCCTTTATTGAGTAAATGTTTGAATTACTTCTACTGAAATCATGAATGTAAGTAATATTTTTTATGTTTTATATTTCGGGAGAAAATCTACTTCTCAAAAATTAAGACGTTTCTTTTCTGCAATCTGTTTGGTTGTGACACTTGAGGATGGGATTTTCTCCCGCAGTAACAGAACATTATCCGTTATCATGAATTTTAGTTACAGAAAAATAAATGGATGAGTTTTTAAAGAAAATATCACATATATTATCTTCACTTTTCTCTCATTCGTTTATTTTTTCTTCTTTTTTGTAGATAAAATCCCTGAAATTAATCATATATTCCTGTTGTACGAAACGTTTGCTTATCTCAGTTCATATTCATTAGTGATATGAAACACACACACACACATATATATATATATATATATATATATATATATATATATATATATATAAAATTTTAGTCATTCAATAAATTTTAAAAATTTATGACATGATATAGTCAAATTTCAAATCAAAAGATTTCGAACTTAGTTTTTTGTTTACGACACAATCTTATTTACATCTATGTATCTGTACGATTTCATAGTCTATGACGGTATATCTTAGGTCACTGAAACACCCTCCAATAAAGCTTATGGTTTTAAAATAGAGCAGAATATTCACAGATCTTCATTAATAAAAAGTAACATTCAGCCATTTGGATTCTGTTTTCAATTATATAAACGACAGTTCGCTGCAATTAACCCTTATAATAATAATAATAATAATAATAATAATAATAATAATAATAATAATAATAATAATCATAAAATTATTTAATAGCCCCTTTATGGCTGGGCTCCTTAAGAGAATTAAAATAAGCTGGGAAATTCCATCTATTGGTGATGTGAAACACTGTGTGGCAACTTACTATATGCTCGCATGTAAAGATATCAATAGACTTTAATTTTACTTTCTATTTATTGTTTTGTTTTTATTGTGTGCTGGTTAATCTGTTTGTCATTTATTTACTTTTCTTTACCTTTTACTCCCGAACTTTAATTTTTACATTTGCAAAGAGATTAGTATATTGCTAATCGACTGAGTCGCCCCATTACACAGGACAACCCGCACGCTGTTCAGATTTTTTTTTTCTAGAGCAGAATGCGTTTCTTTAGTGTGCAGATTATTCAAAATTACACCTGATTTCTACCTTATTTGTATCGAGTTAAAATATGTTGGGTTTTTTTTTCAGTTCTAGAATGTCTCCACTATACACCACTCTACTTTGGTTTCATATCTACAAGGAAAAATATCTAATTTTGTACCATGTCTACATAGAAAAATATCTATACTGTGTGCGTCTCCTCTTCGGCTTTATATCTACATTCAAAAACATCTACACTGTACACCTCTCTGCTTTGGATTCATATCTACAAAGAAAACTCGATACAAATAAGGTAGAAATCAAAACGCGGATTCCATGAACAAAGCTTCTTTCTTAGAACTGCACGCCTGTGGAACTCTGTTCCGTCTGCCTGATTCCCACCGGACTACAACTTGGATGTCTTCAAGTCCAACGTTAACAAATTCCTAATGAATCGCTCCCTTAAGTAAACACTTCATCAAATCTCGACACTAACGTAATGTACTTGCAATAACCCTTATCCCTGAGTGGCTTCCGGGCCTTGATAAGTGGTGATCTCTGTGTAAAAAAAAAAAAAAAAAAAAAGAAAATAATCTACACTGTACGCCTCCCTAACTTGGCTTCATATCTACAAGTAAAAATATCCGCAATGTACATCTCTCTACTTTGGTTTCATATCCAAAAGGTAAAATACATACTCTGTAAAGCTCTGTATTTGGCGTCATGTCTACATGAAAAATTATCTACGGTGTACACATCCCTACATTGGCTCCATATCTACATGGGACAATATCTACTCTGTACATCTCTGTACTTTTGTTTTATATCTACAAGAAATAGATTATTGATCCTTCAGTGACTTCTTGTTAAATTCATGGCTAGGATACGGCAATGTCACTTCTTTTAATGTTAAAGTTTAGTGTTTCAGCTGAAGTAACCACACATTCTTGCGAAACCAATTAGGAGAAGTATTTTGTTGTTCTTGTACAGTGTTGATTGAAATACGCATGATAAAGTGTAGGTATAATGCTAAAATAGACTCATGCTATGTAAATAATAGGCCAAACTAATAGGAAGTTCTAGAACTTATTTAAACAACCCGTAGTAACAAAACCACTGTTTGACTCGTACAAATCGGCGAATATACAAGGTGGAACGATAAAATTGTCACTCTAGAAAAAAAAATGACATGATTCCATTTCCGTTTGATGAAATCCGGTTTTCTTTTTTTTTGTTGCAGACCCTCTACTAGTTCGCCAGTAGAGTACAAATCCCAAGAGCAATAGAAGCCTTCTATCATGTCTGAAAGTGACATAATGTTCAACAAACGAGATTGGAGATATGTTGTTGTACAATTCATGCTCTCTACTGATCCAAGTTATGACAACAGGACCATTGCCAGCACCCTCCAAATGCAAATCCGAACAGTTCAATGCTTGAGGGCACAGCTCAATGAAGTTTACGGTCACAGTTATGGTATCTGGTGCAAGGGCCACTTCACAGTTGGCTTGAAAATTAACACCAAAGTGTACCTGGATGTGCTGAAGAGTTTGTTGATCCCCTGGTGCAATCAGATGGCCACTGGCAGACCCTGGGTATGGCAGCAGTACTCGGCGCCAGCCCACAAGTCCAAAGAGACCCAGCCCTGGCTTCAGAAGGAGTGCTATGATTATGTATCCTTCTCTCACTGGCCCCCTTCTTCCCCGACCTGAACCCACTAAACTACTTCGTTTAGTCATACATTGAGAACATCACCAACATGACCTCCCACAAAACCAAAGCCAGCCTGATCGCCGCGATCCGCCAAGTATTCACCCCGCTCCCGCCAGCGGTTGTGGGAAAGGTATGCTCCCAGTTCTGAACCCGTATCGAGGCGGTGATTGAGGCTGAAGGTGGCTACATTGAATAGATGTCAGATCTACTACATAATCAAGTTGCCTGAACTGATTTTTTCAATAACAATTTTAAAATAAAGCTGTAGTGTTGTTTTCTTTAGGGCGACAAATTTATCGTTCCACCCTGTATTTACCTTCACTCCAGGCGATAAGCCACAACAAAGAGGAGGAACATTTTCTCGCTTATTAATATATTAAATTCAATAAATGTAAAATGAATACATTTTGGAAAAATCAGAGATGTTCAGTTGATTGACAGTTAAGGCTTACCATTCAAAGTACTTCCTGTAGTGAAAATTTGTCATATGACTGATTTTCGTCGGTTAAAAAGAAGTCGGCCGGTGTTTAAAATGCCATGATGTCCGGCTTGGCGCTGATAAAATGAGAGAATCTATCCCATGATATAAAAGGTGAAAGCACTTTAAAACTTGTCAGCATAAATTTTAGAGATGTGAATGAAAAAGCTGTGAAATAAAAAAAAAATGATTTTAGCCTTTCTTTCCGCTTTCAATAATATCTGGACATCGACAGACTTTTACAGTTTTTGGTCCAAATAACATCATTCATTTCAGCTATGCTAGATGGCAGTCGTATATTACCAAACTAGCAGTAATATTAGGAGTGAATTATATAAAATACAAGGGTGTATAATATAAAATATCGATCTACATAAAATAAGCTAAGACAAGAATGGATTAAATGTGCTAGATAAAAAAAAGTATGAGTGAAGCCAGCAATAAAGTAACATCCTCACCTACTATTGTACAAGCAATTTTTCTGTGCAAGCAATTTTTTTCTGTGCAAGCAATTTTTTTCTGTGCAAGTAATTTTATGAAATGCTATTGTAGATTAGTAAGACGGGTAGCATGAGGCGTAAAGGCAGTACTTCATTATATTTATTCTGAAGAATGTGCAAAAGAAAGGCATTATTGCATTCTACAATTTCTGAAGTAAAAATAGACTTTAATTCTCCTCTTTCCACGTAGCTGCTAGGTTGGCTGCATGAACAGACTCATGACTGGGTTTCGAACTGTGCAACAAGCAGAACAGTTGTCTCCACGCTGATCATTGCTGAAAAAGATGAGGCAGGCATGGATCAAATGTGTTAGATTAAAAAGCTTGAGTGTTTAATGGGAAGCCAGGAATAAAGTAGCATTCTCACTTGAATTTTGTTTCTGTACAAACAGTTGTGATGCCTCTACTCATTTTATGAGTGCAAGAAAACGGATGGTATGAGGAATGAAGGCAGTACTTCATTCTGCTAATTCTGAAGGATGTGAAAAATAAAAGCCTTATTGCATTTTGTTACTTCTGCAAAAATCTGAGATGCAAAGGAATTAGTTCATCTTGCTATTTCTTAAAGACGTAAGAAATAAAGAGATACTTCATTCTGGTACTTTTAAACCATTGCAAGATGAACAGAAATAATGGCGACAGAAATGTGATCGAAACAAGTTCTTAAATAACCAAAGTTGACCCATTTTCACCGTTATCGATCATTACGCTGTTGTCTCATCGACCACTTTACACTCATTAACCCTTATCTTTGAGTGACATTCAGGACTTGGTAAGAGGTTGCTACCTACGTAAAAAAAATCTCGATGAGCACTTGCAGAAACAATGGCTATTGTTTTAGTTTTTTTTTTTTTGTTAACATGACAATTTTATTTATATCTATGTATCTGTACGATTTCATAGTCTATGACAGTATATATTAGGTCACTGAAACACCCTCCAATAAAGCTTATTGTTTTAAAATAGAGCAGAATATTCACAGATCTTCATCAATAAGAAGTAACATCCAGCCATTTGGATTCTGTCTTCAATTATATAAACGACAGTTGCCTGTGTGTAAGTGTGTTTGTATGTACGGCTAGAAGTAATAGAAAACTACAAAACCAAGAATTACAAAGTATCTATATTTTTAATCAGCTTTGCTCCAGATAAATGATATCTAAAATTTAGACAAAAAAAAAAATACTCATTACCCAGGTGTCAACTGGGTTAGGTTTAATCAGGGAGGGGGTCCTTTTTTTAGTGCTATTATGTACTTATTTGGAAAGAAATTGCTGACTCCTTACTCGATATATCTATTATAAAAAGGAGAATTATCCATATGTATGCGTGTGGGTATTCAGATAGGGATTGGCTTGATGGAGAAGACAACAGGGGGTGCATAATATATCTCATCTAATCTGACTCCTTGCCTGGATCAATATGACTCTCTCTCTCTCTCTCTCTCTCTCTCTCTCTCTCTCTCTCTCTATCTATCTCTCTCTCTCTCTCTCTCTCTCTCTCTCTCTCTCTATCTCTCTCTCTCTAGATTTCCGTCTTCAATCAGCAGTCTCAGATCTTCAGGATCACAGTTGGCGTCTGTGCGATTTGCTGGATGTACGTGGATCAAAGCAAGAGAGGGAAAATGGGGAAGGAGAAAGAGAGACAGAGGTAAAGAGATGAAAATTTTAAAATGAAATATGGTATACTGTCGTCCCGGGTAACACTGAGTAGCCATGATAGTTTCAATACAAGTTTTCAATTCAATCTACAATCAATTTAGAGAACTCCCAACAGACACGCTTTGCAATTCACTATTCACTATCATTTCTCTATTCCGCCTTCGTAGAATTTATCTGAAAATTTTCATTGCCAATTTATAGTGTTGCTGCAAAGCGAAAGAGTATGTTGTTGGTTGTAGTAAAGTTCTGCTAGGTTTTATTAATTCTTCAAGTCAATTTTACGTTCACCATCGAGCTCTGTATTTAGCCATTATTGAACCGCGGATAACATTAAGCTTTGCCGACTGTTTGTACGCCAGATTTATGTTGACAAATGGAGATAGGAGATCCGGCTTAGTATTGGCTGCAGGGAAAGAGACATTAGTGACACATGACTGACATGTAAAGAGAGAATCGTTTTGAACTGGAGTACACAAGTGCTACTGGAAAACCGGCCCAGCTTTGACCTTTCAATGGACTATGGAGACTATTAATTCAATCTATGTCTCACTTTATATCTTCTATTTTGGGAGGATGAAGAACTTGGAATCATTTCTGCTTGAATATAACTTTAGAAAGTAATAAACTTTTATTGATACGCGTTTAAAGAAGTCAAAGAGAAAAAAAACTTTGCTGACATCTTTAAAAGCGAATCAATTAATAAGTATCTGTACTATTATATTGAAGTCACGTTGTGTGTGTATGTGTGTGTATGTGTGTGTGAGAGAGAGACAGGGGGGTTCTTCATAGGTCATGAAACGACTGCGCCTAGCTTTTGCAAATTTCACACAAGGATAATTTATATGTCTGATAGTTTTGTACAGAAATTCATCTGATGAAAATCGAAAAAATCCGATCTTAAAACATAGTCTTTCTTCTCTTATAGATATAAAACAATTTTTACAAGGGAATATTTCATGTAACACCGGTGTAACCTTGGCCGGTATAACCTAAAATCTTCCTTGTAAAAATTCTTCTTTTTTATCTATAAGACAAGAAAGACTATTTTAAAACTCGTCAAGCCCAAATATCAGCCGATGTGATATTACAAACAAACATAGACAATTTGATAACCCAACATTATCATTATTATCTATTTATTTTTCATTTCTTTTTTTTTTTTTTTTTAAATTACTCCACCCGGCATATTATTCCTCGTAATGTAAAATAATCAACAGAAGATTAATTCTATAATAATACATACGCAATCTGCATAAATTAAAATATCATGTTTAAGCGTATTGTACGACCGAGAACGCCGGGCGGTCATTTAGTTTATATTAAAATGAAACGCTTGAGCCCACAAAGAAACTAAAAATAAGTTTTAAAAATCATAATCTTACATAAAAAATACGTAGTAATCTATACTCCTATAAATTCGGTTTTCTTTTGTGTGTATTGATATTCATATTAAAAACCCTCTTTTCTATTTATTTAGAAAGAAAACATAATTTTCTTATATATGGGTTATGGAATTGCATTCACTAGCAAACGATCTAGCTAATTTACATATTCTTTTAAACATTCCCTATTAGTTGCTTCGGTTTTTTTATGGGATAATCATCTTTAATTAGCTATTATCTGTAATTATATTCAAGCAGATATTCTACATGATTTATACTTGCATAATATTTGCGAAAAACGTTTATAGTAAACACAAAATTGTTTCCATATGCATTTATGTATACGTATATATTTTTGTTAAACAAATCTATCTATCTATATGTCTATAAAAGTGAACGTGTCTGTGTATCTGTCTGTGTGTCTGTCTGAATGTGTACATTTCCATACACAATAACTTTGTCAATTTTAAGTCTACAGACTCAAATTTGATATACAGTGTACTGAGATTTGGGAAAATCGATGTGATCGGTTTTCGGCCAGAAATTTGGCGATTAAGGGGTCAAAGTTCAACAATTTGACCTTCGAGAACTCTACCAAACTCCTCCGACAATTTTGGGTCTAAACACTTGAAATTTTAGATATAGGTTCCTTGGACATGGATCTAACTTAATAACTTGATTTGAGCCCAAAACAATAAATGTTAAGGGGTCATAATAGGGGTCAAATTTTTTAAAAAATTGACCCTTTTGAAAGCATATACCTCACACCCGGGCAACGCCGGGCACCATGCTAGTATAATATATTGATAAAGTTGAGCCATTTATTACATTTACAGAGAGATTAAAAATCCAAGTTTCTATTTCTGATAGAAGAAAAGAGTTCTATTATATTCAGTCATGTTTATGTGAACGATGTTGGAGAGTTAACTAATTTGCATATTGTTTTACAAAACAAACTCATTAATTACACATCAGAACATGTGGTATTAAGAGACCGGGAAACCAGGATTTAATCCTTGCTTGAATTATACCAAGGACTTAAAGGAAAATGGTACTTTATGTCTCCTTGCTAAACACGCAGCATTATAAGGGAAAGACCAAGAGCAAGTGAAGTAATCCTGGTGTAACACGCTCCCTTACACCTGTAACAGAGTATGTCGGCTATATACAAATGCCGCGCTGTGTGCGAAATGACGTCATCATAAAGCAAACGAAAAAGACTGAAAAAAAAAAACTGTTTGCACAGACAGATGATGACATTTTAGAGGACAGAGGTCAGAGAGAAGGAGCACGATCACGTTTAATTCGGGGGAATACCCAGAAATAAATGTCGTTGTTACAACGGTGAAAAAGTATGTTGAGTTATTATTTGTTTTTTGTTCGTTGCGACGAACTCTGCTACAACGTGTTGGTGCCGAGTGTCAACATGTTAACACGTGTGTAAATATGGGTAACATTACTATGCACCTTGGAGTAGCAGCTAAGGAAAAAGAAGCCTTTGGGTCGCCCTCGACTATAGTTTTTAGGGTATTAACTATTCGCTTTGTTTTTGTTTTTATTTGATTATTGTTTCCATTTTACCATTACCATCAGTTATATTTGCATATTGTTTCTATACTGTTTTGCTAGTGGGTAGACTGTTTTGTCAGTGAGCTTTGTCACATATTTCTTTCCCTACTAGAATATTGAAGGACTTACTTTTTTGGCTGGCCTGTTTGTAGTTCAGATGATTGAGTGCTCTCTTTGGTTCTCTTGCAGGCTTGGTTTGTCTTAAAGCGATTCTAGCTCCCTCTCTTTTTTATTATTATCATTAGCTGCTTATACCAAGTGACTTCATGTCTTGTCTTAAGCTACTTCAATAATATATATATATATATATATATATATATATATATATATATATATATATATATATATATTGTCTAATTGTATAATACAGGATAATGAAAATAAAATTCCATCCACGGATTTGTTAATAAAATTCACAATTCTTTCTATAATCTAATCTGGTAGAAATAAATTACAGTTTATGTCTGACTTGTCCACACAGTTTCAGTCAAGAATGTTCAACAGTCTTTATGTTATTACTGTCCAATGATATGTATGGACATTTTACTGATTGTTTAAGTAGAAGCGGGTGTAATCCAGTGTAGATTTTATATTCAGCAGACCTTAACCGTCAACATATTCATCTAAGTGGCTCATCAGTTTTTTTTCTGAATCTTTACATCATGTTATTAAGAAGAATTATTCGGTTGAATTCCCTATAGAAAATACTTTGTCCGAGTTGGAATTTACTGGTGCTATCAGCTCAGGCTGTTAAAAGATACTGACTTTAACATGCACAACACAACAATGTTATTTTTTCTTTTCCCTTTGCAGAACTTAATCATGCCCTTTTTTTACTTGGGAGTCACCGCTTATCAAAGCCTGAAGGCCACTTGAGGATACACTGTAATGAATGTAAAGTGATAATGCAGTAATCGTTAATGGTGTAAATTTGGGTGGAATTTTATTATTTATGAGGATGGCTTAACAAGAACTTGTTTACATTAGATTTGAAAGCTATCATGTTGTATTCAACCGAAAAACAGGGCAGCAGAGCAGTGTTCCATAGGCAGGCAGTTCTGGGGAAGAAGCTTTGTTCATGGAATTTGCATTTAGATTTAAACAGATAGAAGGTGGGGAAATCGTTTATAGTGGTTGTAACTAGTCGAGTGCTTTTGTGAAAGTTTGGGAAGGGGAAACAATAGATTGGAGTTCAGTCGAACATTTCCATGAGTCTGCAAAGCCAAAAACGAAACGAACAATTTCATCTACAAAACAAACAAACCAAACTCTGTGAATAAATATTTGAAGATATAAAGAACTTGAAGCATAAAAGCTTTTTTTCTAAAATGACTGGATTTGGAATTAAATAACCTGAAAATGCTGTAAAAGAAAAGAACCAACCCAATAAGATTTAATCCTCAGCATGGACAACATTCAAAGTATAATTGGAATTTTTAGCACTAAAATGTTTCATTCGAAACCCCATATAGATTCCCGAGTTCGACAGAAAGATTCCAGAATTCAGCAAGATACACCTGCAGAAGGTCGGAGGTTACATCAACCGAAAGGTTGTGAAAATAACACTGAAGGTGAGATCAATAGTTTGCAGAATTTAAGCAATACCAATTATCAATCCTCATTCAAAAAATTTCGAAACACATATTAAAGTAATATAATTGCAATCAATTTTCTTTAATTAAGCCGCGAATTTCTATGACTTCTAATTATTATTATACGATACTATTCAGTATTTCAAAGGCCGGATTAAAAGTTGATAATCTTGCAAATTCCTCCATCTTTCCAGTATAATTTTGTGGCTCATTTGCAAGGCATAAATGTGTATTTCCAAAGTCACGGTACGAATACAAACGCTCAACAACCTTTGCAAAGACGCAAATTGATTTTTGGCAATGTTTGAAGTCCAAACTCCATAGCAACCCAAATATTGGCTGGCTGTTCATTTAACTACCAGAAATATCTCATCTGCAATCTATCATAACCGAATGCGGGGCGCACTTTCCTTCCCCTCCACCCTTTTCTTCTAGCCATCATAGAAACTCATCACGTTTGATGTGTTCTTAATAACATGGAATTGGTTTACTCTTCCCAGGTTAAAAGATTTGTGATTGACTGCAAACACATGGCTAAGCAGGCGAATTTAGAATATCCGACTGATCTCTGGCTGGCTTATGTAGGCCAAGAAAATGCTAACCTTAACTTCTTTGTGTTTTTCCCCGCAGGAAAAAAATATAATAATAATAAAAAGGATGTCCGCCATTTTTATGTGTTTGCAATTCGTTGTTACTATTTCCAATAGTGTAGCCATGTGGCACATAATAATCAGAGGCAAGTGCAATAAAATGAATTCTGCTCTTAAAATTTACTATCATCTTTTTAATCTCTTGTTCTGTCACTTTGCTTTTATTTCCCTAGACTTTTAGTAGTTTTTTTTTTATTCTTATTGCTTTTTCTCTTCTATTTCAAGTATTTACTTGTTTTTTTTTTATTTTGTAAATCCCTATTTTCATCTGTCCTCGTCTATTCTTTATTATTCATTAATTTCTGTGTCTCTATCTAGTCTCTTCTCTTTTTCATTTTATCTCATCGCTTCTCCATTTTATGTCTCCCTGTTCTCGTGATCATCTCTCTTTATTGATTCTCCTTTGTCCCTTGTTCGTATTCATTTCTTTATCTTTACTTAACACTAAACTTCTTTTCTCTGTGTTTAACACTTTATTTCACTCTCTTCTACTTGTTCCAATTATTTACACTGCACTTTATTTGGTACAAATTATTTCACTTTATTTTATTTAATCGTACTAATAACTGTACTCATACCTTACAACTACTTTAATTCTCTACTATTCCAACTTCATTTCATTACACTTCAAAACGAAATTCTTAACACTTCTTTTCATTACACTTCAAAACGAAATTCTTAACAATTCCTTTCATTACACTTCAAAATGAAATTCTTAACAATTCCTTTCATTACACTTCAAAACGAACTTCTTAACACTTCCTTTCATTACACTTCAAAACAAAATTCTTAACACTATCGACTTCTTTACTATTTTATTTCGTTTTTCTTGTGTTTATTTAATCCATTCGCATTCCACTTCGTGTACTTATAACTTAACTTTTTAATCATCATTTCAATTCTTTACACTCACAACTTCATTTCATTACACTTCAAAAACAAATTCTTAACACTTCCGATTTCCTTATTTTTTCACACCATGTCGTACTAACCATTGCTATACTATGTACTTCACTTTGGAATCATTTCTTTGAACTACCAACTTCATTGTCTGCACTTCTCACTTCACCTTGTACCTTCACTTTGCTATACTTACAACTTCATTTCTGCTGATTTAAATCCCTGTTTTACATATACAAAATAATATAGCTGATATATACCCTAAAAGTTTTAGTCCTGAGAAATATTCTGAGAAAGGAAGATAATTTGAATATGATTGCATGCCTCCTTTAATTTTGAATCATACTTTGTCCTGTCGCCTCCCTTCCCCTCAGAATGCCACCATTCCAGATTGTCAGGATTATCCTTTATTATGCACAGCCCAACATACTCATCACTGAGCCATCACCATTGAATGACGTTCTTTCTAAGGAATCTTTATTCCTGAAATTGAACATTTCAAACGTACACATAGATTCTAAAAAAATGTCGCCAAAGGCATTTTTGTCTCTCTTCATAATATAATTAATTATTGAAGGTTTCAATTCATATAAGAAACTGACAACCTTTGAATATCAAGTTGAACGGCTTAAGCACTCGTACCAAATTGACAGATATCTCAATAAAACTTTATTCAACGAGTCAATATCCTTTCCAGACTACTTGCACGATTTTCTGTTGACAATTTATTGTTAAAAGAAAACGAAAAGAAAGGACCACGATTCGTTGAAATATTGCCCCAAAACATCTCATTACAGTCTGTTTCATAATAGAATAATTGCATTTTCAGAAGAAATTACGATTTTGAAAACCTTTGTAAACAAGAAACAAATTCCTATTTCTGCGATCATTATATTTTAAAAGCATTTACATTGATTAGTGCTTCATAATTCTTCTTTAAGCAATTTGCTGTAAGCATTTGATAATTCTTTTTATTATGCTGAAGAGGTTGTATAAAATTCAAAAAGGAAATCACAGCAATAGGTATTTGTTATCATATATGAGAACATCCTGCTAATAGTTCATTGTTTTTCTGTAATTGAAGCTAAAGATTTATAAATCCAGTCTCAATACATTTGCCAAATTTGCAGGAACTAATAAAAAAATCGGACTGAGAAAATAAAATATAAATGTAAGCTATATTATTTTCATAGCATTTCTGTACAAAGTACTTTTCAGCAAATTGTATATTTTCAGCAAAATGTATATTTATAGAAAAACATACATTTTTAGCAAAAAAATTACAATTTCAGTAAAAAGTACATTTTCAGCAAAACCTATATTTTTTAACAAAAGGTATATTTTCAGTAAAAATATATATTTGCAGCAATAAGTATATTTTTGCTAAAAGTATATTTTTAGCAAAACGTATATTTTAAGAAAATTTACGTTTTTAGCAAACGGTATATTTTCAAAAAAAATATATATTGTCAGCAAAATATCCATTTCCGGATTTATAATTGTGACATAGATTTTCTACTTTTAGGATATTTACAGGAAATTACTGATAGAAGCAACTGTTGTTTGCTAACTTCAAAACAGTGAATAAAATATAATAATAATTATATATATATATATATATATATATATATATATATATATATATTGTTTATAAACAAAGCGGTTGGAGCACTGTACAAGTGGTGGACGGTGTTTGTTTAAATAGACATTTGGCGAGATTATTTACGGGCGCCGCTCCAATGGGTCGATCGGTAGAACTGTTGACTATCATCGCGATGGTTCTAGGTTCAATCCTCGGCGTGGGAGTGGTGCTTGTCTAGCGGCACTGATGAGTTGTGATACAACAAAACAGGATTGTATGTCGATGACTACAAATATATATATATATATATATTTGGACAATGAAACGATTATATATATATATATATATATATATATATATATATATATATATATATATAATTAACCTGACAAATTAAATTTTGCTTCTGATGAGCTAATTTATATTTGTTATTGCTGTACCATGTTATTTGCAATAAACTAACATAATTATCTATAATTTCTTTCATAAATTAGTTAATTCAGCCAAGACGATTGTTAATATGAAACATTATTGAATAATCACAAACGAATACAAATCAGCAAACGAGAGTGACACATTTTTAATTGATATTGAAGAATATAATTGTAGTTTCCTACCTTTAATTTTAAAATTTGCAAATAATTAAAAATTAAAATGGCTCATTGCATCTCGGGCAACGCCGGGTAGGTACAGCTAGTATTTAGTATGTGATATTTCTTGATTTTGTTCCGTTTGTCTCTTTTACGAAATATCAGCTGTCTTTATATTATTTAACACTGAAAGATATCAGCATGTCTCCCCTGACAACAGTCAAACTATTTAATAAGGGAATTGTTCTTCAAAGGTAATCAGTGATTTTCAAATTGTGTACGAGTTAGAGAAAAATTGAATAATGTAAAATGGAAATGGGTGTCATCATTTATTAAGACCCGAAAGCCACTCGAGGATAAGGGTTGATGGGTGTATCGTTATTTCCATGGCAGGTGCTCGTCTGAACTCCAATCTCTGGTCCCCCCTCGCCAATCTTTCACGAAAAACACCCGTCTAGCTGAATCCACTGTGAAAAATTTCCCCCACTCTATATCTGTGCCTAAATCAAAACGCGGATTCCATGAACAAAGCTTCTTTCTTAGAACTGCACGCCTGTGGAACTCTGTTCCGTCTGCCTGCTTCCCACCGGACTACAACTTGGATGTCTTCAAGTCCAATGTTAACAAATTCCTAATGAACCGCCCCCTTAAGTAAACACTTCATCAAATCTCCACACTAACGTAATGTACTTGCAATAACCTTTATCCCTGAGTGGCTTCCGGGCCTTGATAAGTGGTGATCACTGTGTAAAAAAAAACAAAAAAAAAAAACAGTGCAGTAATTGTTAGTAATGAGAATTTGGTTTAATTTGATTATTTAAGGGGAAGCCTCAGCAAGAACTTGTTTACGTTGGACTTGAAGACAACCATGTTGTAGTCATCTGGAAAACAGGCCAGCGGAACAGATTTCGACAGGCGGGCAGTTCTAGGAAAAATGCTTAGTTCATGGAGTCCACATTGAACGTATCATTAATTTTTGTGTGTATGCCTTACAATTGACCAAACTTGTTGACTAGCACAGTCATCATTCTCTTTTAGCAGACAATTGACAGTCACTTGAAGTGAGTTCTTAAAAGCCTAATAACTCATGCACACTAATGAATTGTAAATGGAAGCTGAGACCCGAGACACATCTGTTTGCGAAAGATAAGGAATCTAAATATTTCTTACAGATGCCAACTCCAAAAGATTTCAGAAATTGTTGGTTCTAACTTTATTAAACAATTTACAAAAGTCGGTTCGATCCGTTTCAATTTCATTCCTTATTTAAAATGTTCAAGACCAAAGAGAGAAAAAAAAATGTGGCATAATAATCCCTGATAAATGCGCTAAAAATAGTTATTACTAGCTTCGGCTAAAAGTAGACAATAATTTTATTATCTAAATGGTTCTGAAGGGTCTGGGAAGACAGAAAAATTAAATAGAGAGAAAGGACCATCCAGATTTCATTGGAATCGTGGGAAAGCTTATTGGCACTCATATTCCAGGGAAGGCTATGGCCATTGTCAGCGATGAATCAATGTTAAACACCGTGAATACCAAAGAAGAAGAAGAAGAAGAAGCACAAGTTATATATGAACTGAATTTTCAGATGACGATTATCCAGGTTAATTGATTTTTTCATACCCAATTGTAAGTATGGTCACTGAGTTTTGGTCCATTCTCATGTACGGATTATCACATTCAAAATTAAATATGTTTACAACAAAATTATACTATTTGCTTATGGGATCACATATTTACTTTTGATTGGTTGGTTGGTTGTTTTATGGCATATCAACCGTTTTCGGGTTATTTAATCCAAAGATTTTGAAGAAAATTCGGGTTAATTAATCCAAAGATTTTGAAGAAAATTTTTTTAATAGAATATATTTGTTGTTTTCACGTCGGTTTCTATTTAACCCATAGTTGGGACCCTAACAGGTACAACCACTCCGGGTCAGAGTGGACCTGGGAGCAATGGTAATTAAAGGGTGGCTCCACACTCCCCAAAGCCCACAAGCTGGGGCCTCACCACTGGATATAGTTTAAGGTCATATCCAGGACCCCCATTAAGGGACTTTTACCCTCTGCAGGGGGGCAGTCAGCATATTTTAATGCCCCACCGACAGGGCATATTTACTTTTGAATAATATTGATAAAGGTGATTGATAATGAATCACTGCTAATCAAAGTATAAAATCCATTTGATGTAAAAGTTAATGAATGCCAATGGTAACTGTGCAAAATTTGATAATTTGAAGAGGATAGCTCAACAAGAATGTGTAAACATTGGACTTGAAAACTACCATGTTGTAGTCAGCTGGGAAGTAGTTCAGTCGCATTGTGTTCCACAGAAAGGTAGTTCTTTGAAGAACTTTCATTTTCTTTCAAAGTTTCGTTTACTTTCAGATAGAGATAAGAATAAAAATGAGAAATATTTACAGCTATATGAACTTTTGCTGTGAATGTTTCACTAGAATGCATTAGCAGTTTGAGCTCAGTCAAACATCTACCACGAAAATAACAATACAAGAAAGAATGATTTTCAATGTCTCTTCTGTGAGAAAAGTCGATTTTGTATTTTATCAAAGCAGGAAAGATGGCTCCAAGCGACACCTTCTCAGATGTGGCAACAGAACTCCATCTAAAGACATATCTAACTCTTATTGCGTCAGGGGCGAGATACATTTGGAGTGGTAGAATGATCCAAAACTTTTTCTAGTGACCTTAGCAACAGATTTGATCTTCCATTTTACGTCTGGCTGAGTGGTTCTTGACTCTTTTTTTCCTTCTTTTCCCTCAAAACTATTGGTCATAGTATGGGAAGGCAAATGGTCAAACAGACAATATAATAGGGGGAAAAAAACGACTGCATGAAGCGCATATTTGAAACCGGCACTTATCACTTTTTTCTTTCTTTATTGCTTTCAAGGCAATTTCATGGAAATTTTTTGAAATCTAGAAAATACATTCAAATTTATTATAATGTCTACTTCAGCTTTTTTTTTTTTTTTTTTTGTACATCAAACCAAAATTACAGTAGAAATTATATTTTAAGTAATAAAAACCATATACAGGTAGATAATTACATCAGCAGTGAGATATCTACTGGAGCAGTAGAAGGATTCCACCATTTTTCCAGCAACCTTGGCAACGGATTTGATGTATTTGTTTTATCTAAGATCAGGAGTAAAAGTGAGACCCGGAAGATTGTCAAAACATTGAGCCTCCAAGACGAGAGGCATTCATTTCGATTGATGCCAGACGGGGATCAGTGTTGAAGATGGAAACTACTTTAACTTTCTTGGCTTTTTGGCTAAGAGCAAAGTGTCAAGTTCTGTTGGATGCCAGTCCTTTGGGGAAGTTTTTAAGTTTCTAATGTCTTAGTGAACGAGTTTCCCCCCAAGATGCCCACTCCCCATTTTTATTTCTTTTCGTCCCTGAACTTTCTCCCCATTGGCACTCATCTTGGACCCCCAGAAATATTCCATGGACCTCTAGGATCTATGTATATCCTAGTTGAGAACCACTGGTCTGGCTTAATGGAACTTTGTATTGAAATATAAGAGATGGCATTTTTAATATTAATATTAATGGCTATAAGCTATTCGTGTTAAGCAATAGAAATTCAACATTCAATATGTAAATATAAGGAAGAACTCGTGTATTTCCAAACGCGGTTCTTTAATCTCTGTTAGGGATCCTTTTAAACACTCAGTATTATATATAAGTTTGGTTTATTTGTTTTACAGCAAATTTACCCTTTTTCAATTATTTTATGTTAGAACACGATATCAACAAAAAAATTCATTGTAGATTTATGGATGGCAATACTTGGAGCAGGTTTACTTTCTGCAGCATCATAGCTTTCACTTTTCTTATTTTGTCCTTTACTCCTGTAACGTTTTTGTAACGTTTTTAGGGAGTTGTATTTTCCTCACATTAAAAACCAGCCTTATATCCAACTCTGCCCTCGTGGAGAGGCAAGTGAGTAGGAATAAGAACACATAATGTATAGCAAACACATTAGAATGAACTTCTCTACCTTACCTACCAAGTTTCAAGGTTTATGTAACTTTTTCTGGTAATCTTGCGTGTTTGCTTGTTTGCACATTTGGATGTGTTAGGTTGTGGGAAAAAGGGCGAATGAGACGAGAAGTGGTGAGAGGAGGATGTAAGATAAAGCGTCTTTAGTCTTTTGCTTAGGATCAGTATTTTATACATATACATTTTAAAACAAGAACCCGTGTGTTAATGAGATAATGTCACCTTTCAAGATCACTACAGCATTTACCTTATTCAATTTTATTTATTTCACCATCTCATTTAAGTCATTAACTGTGTAATTACTACGTTTCTTTCCTGTAAACACTTTTTTTTTTTTTTTTGACAAGGTGGACTTATGAGGTCCGGAAGCGACTCAGGGATAAGGGTTATTGTAAGTACAGTACGTTAGTGTGGATATCCAAGTTGTAGTCAGGAGGGAAGCAGGCAGACGGAACAGAGTTCCACAGGCGTGCAGTTCTAAGAAAGAAGCTTTGTTCATGGAATCCACGTTTTGATTTAGGCATAGATAAAGAGTGGGGAAAGTTTTTGACAGTGGATTCAGCTAGATGGGTGTTTTTCGTAAAAGATTGGCAAGGGGGGGACCAGAGATTGGAGTTCAGATGAGCACCTGCCATGGAAATAACGATAAAAAAGATAGGCTTGCAACTTCTCTTCTGTGGGAGAGAGGTTGCAGGGAAGAGAAAAGGGCATCCCCCACTAAGCCACGCAGTCTATTTTGTACTCTGTCAAGGCAAGATAGGCTGTTTTTAGCAGCTCCTGCCCAGATATGGCAGCAGTATTCCATCCTTGGACGTACTTGGCTTTTATATAGATAGAGAATTGCATCAGTAGTGAGATATCTTCTGGAGCGGTAGAAGGATCCCACCATCTTTCCAGCGACCTTAGCAACAGACTTGATGTACGTGTTCCATTTCAGGAGTGAAGGTCAAGCCCAGAAGCTTGTCAAAACATGGGGCTTCTCTTAGATGAGAGCCATCCATTTCAATTGATGCCAGATGGGGATCAGAGCGTTGATGATGTAAAGATAGGAGTTTGGCTTTAGATGCATTAAAGGTAACCAGCCATGTCTTCCCCCACTGAACCACTCGTTCAAGATCAGAGGAGAGAGAATCAGAGAGAGCTTTGTCATTTACAGCCTTTGATGTGTTGCCATAGATGGTCGTGTCATCAGCGTAGATGTCAACGAATGATTTAAGTATGTGTCTAGGGAGATCATTGATGTAGATCAGGAAGACAATTGGGCCCAGGATGGACCCTTGAGGGACTCCAGTATTAATACTGCAGGCCTCTGATTTTTGTCCATCAACCACTACTCTTATGAGCCTATCAGAGAGAAATGATTTAATGATAGAGAGAATATTTCCAGTTATACCGTAGCTGGAGATCTTGTGAAGTAGGCATTTATGCCATACCTTGTCGAAGACCTTTGATATGTCAAGAGCAATTGCCCTGGAAAGGAAGCTTTTGTCAAGAGATTCACTAATCCTATGAGATATAACTGTTAGCACATCTGCGGTTGATCTTGCAGAAAGGAAGCCATATTGCGTGTCACTAAGAAGGTTATTTCTGCTGAGGTAGTTGACTATTTCTCTATTTAATATGGATTCCAGCAACTTACTCATGTCACACAGGAGACTTATTTGTCTGTACTGAGAGGAAGATGACTTATCACCTGAGTTATTAATTACAGGGCATACTGATGAGGTTTTGCAGGGTGTTGGAAAGCACTTCTCCTTAAGGCAACGCTTAAACAGTTTCGTAAGTATGGGAGCAAGTTCTGGTTGAAGCTTTTTTAACACTATAATTGGGATGCCGTCAAGGCCAGTAGCTTTACTGGAATCAAGGTTCTTGATTAGCTTGGCGACCTCATGCACAAATATTTGTATGCTATTTAGCGTGTTCTGTGTTATAGGAGGAAATATGGGGAGTTGATGGGCTTCGTCGCATGGGGTAGAATTAGCTGCAAAGTTCTTGGCAAATAGTTTGGCCTGGTCTGAAGCTGACGAGATGACCTGGTCCGTTGATAATGGGTGGGATAGAACGCACACTTCTGTTCAGGATCCTATTTGTTATTTGCCAAAACTGGTGGGAACCAGGCCGCTGGTCCACCTTGGAAGATAGGGTTCTAGGTTTATTCGAGTTTTTTTTCTGTCCCTTTCTTGTTAATACTGTGTCGTTCCTGTTTATACTTTGTCTCTCCTGTTAAGATCGGTATTTATTAAGTTAGCGACTCTCTTTTTAGCCCTGTCTAAGAGTGAGAGACTAGTGGTAGATGCACCAGCACAAATGTGACAACAATACTTCATACATGAGCGAATGGTGGCCTTGTAGAGATACAGGAGTCTTTCAGACGTGAGTAACTTTCTAACACGGTAGAGGGAGTCCACCTTCTTTACAACAGCCTTGGCAACGCCCTCGATGTATCTAGCTTTAATCCTTATGCTATGCAAAGTTTACTTAAGCATGATAAGTATAAATATAAGGCAGAATCAAGTATATGTTCTTTAAACCTTTTACGTATTTACCTCAAACGTAAAAGTTTATTTTGCTGTGTTATAATTGTGTCAATTCTAACTGATCAGTGAGAAATCTACTCGACTCTGGATCAGCATTATATTTATTGTATTTTAGTGTAAGCATGTTTTTTACTCATTTTTTACAGACCAAATTCAACGTTGCTTAACTCCAACTTGTCAGCGTGATTAAGATAATAAAATGACTGTCTGGTTTTAATTTAACAAAAATTCACAAGATTTTACGAATAATGGATCAACTTTGGCACATTTTCTTCTCTAAATAATCCTGAACATTCAATGAGCATGGAGACACCATAGAGGGATGCATTTAATCTTTTCCTTCATCTTTATTTATGTCTTTTATTTATCTCATTTCGTTATTCTATTTTTATCACACGGCTGTTACTAATGTTACCACTCCATCTATTCTCTTACCCCCTCGCCACTACACTTACCTTTCTCTTTGTATCATTTCTCATCTCATTTTTCCTTTCTCCCACAATTTAAAACATTCAGTGTGCAAACAAGTTAACATACAAGATCATTAAAGTATTATTTTTATTTACTCACTAGGAATAGTCACACAAGCCATCATCAAAGATTTCTCTTAGAGAGCAACTCGTGGTGTTCCACGGAGTCTAAGTGACAACAAGTCTCTCCAGATTTTCAGTACTCTTCATCTCTTTCGATAACCTTTGCAGATGAATTTGTGTCATCGTAACAGCCGTTTACCACGGATTTTTCATTGGCGGTGACCACTGGTCTTCACTGGAATTTGGATGGCAAAAAGCCTCCCCAAGTTCCCAGTCTTCTTTGAACTCATCCAGCGGCGGTCTTGCTAGTGCTTTCTCTCCTCGGTCTTCCCATCCTTTTTGACTCTCCTCGCTTATTTTGTGGCATCAAATTTTGGTGACACACACACACAAAAAATGGGGGTCAAACCAGGGATGCAGAAGGTAAGCTTACAATTATACAGTTTCAGTTTTTATGATTTCATTTGATGCTCTCTCGTGTTTTATATCCGTAACATTTTCTGTATGTCCAGTTTGTGCTTGTAGGTCATATATCTTAGTATTAGTTTCTGTAATCAAGGATTTTCCTTAATATTCCAGCTGTTTACATTACTGTTATCCATTGTATATGCTTCTCAGCAATCCCTCTGATTCCAATCTCACCCATTCTCTTTGCAAAGTTTTTTGGAATTGTTTCTAGCACTCTTACTATTAGTGCTGTTATCTTGACTTTTTTCATCTTCCATATTCTTTGGAGTTCTCTAGCCAGTTTAGTGCATTTGCTCCGTTTCTTCAACTCTTTGATCTTCACTCTACGGTCTGCTAGAACGGCAAAATCTACAATCTAGCAAGTCTTTTCATTTTTGTTAACTAGTATGACTTCCAGTCTCTTTGCTTAGATGGGTTTATCCGTTTTCATATCCATGTCCCATAGGATTTTGTGACATTTATTTTCAAGTACTGCTGCCGGTTTGTGCTTGTACCATTTGTCTGGATTCAGTTGTCAGCATGATTCCCAGTGTACTGCCTTCCCCATTTGATCGTCTCTTCTTCTTCTTCTTATTATTATTATTAGTAGTATTATTATTATTAATAGATTGTATTGATTTTACTGGTATTGAAATCTTCCCAGTTTTTCTTTCTGACTTCAAGGCAAATATTATTAATATTTGTGGTTATCTTTCCCAGTGTTTGTAATAACTATTCTTTCTGTTTTATAGTTAATTTTATTTTTGTGGAGTATTAACAAACATGTAATCTTTTCATTCTTCTTTATTGACGTCATTTATTTATCTTGTCCCCTTACTCTCTTTCTCTTACAATGCTGTAACGAATACTATCAATCCATCTATTCCCCTACTCCCACCATCACCACCCGTATCTGTTTCTTTCTACCATTTCTCGTCTCATTCATTCTTGTTCCTACAATCTAAAACATTCAGTGCAAAACCATACAAATTTATCAGAGTTTTAGTGCTGCACCAAAATCCGGTAAAATGTAAAAAAAAAAAAAATAAAAAAAAATAACAAACAAACAAACAAACAAAAAACAAAAACAGAAGGGTGGTGAAGCCCTGGATGGACGAGATTGCTACCAGACTACGTGTTCTATCAGAACTCCATTCATGCACAAAAGGTCAGCCATGACTGTTAAAAAAATGTTTCTCACTACAGATCGCTGGATTTGTGGCTGCCCTTCTTACTTGAATGCAACCCCTTAGCTATTTCTCTGGTGGCGTGATTGAGGCCAAGACCAACAAGCATACTTAAAACATGGTCAACTCTCTAATCCCCATCTGGCATCAATTGAAATGAATGGCTCTCGTTTTGGGGAGGCTTCACGTTTTGACAAGCTTCTGGGCTTGACTTTTACTCCTGATCTGAAATGGAACACGTACATCAAATTCGTTGCCAAGGTTGCTGGAAAAATGGCGGGATCATTCCATCGATTCAGTAGATATCTCACTCCTGATGAAATTCTCTATCTATATAAGAGCCAGGTATGTCCAAGGATGGAGTACTGTTGCAACATCTGGGCAAGAGCTTCTAGAAAGACCTTATCCTGCCTTGTCAGAGTTCAAAATAGACTTCGTTGCCTCGAGGGGATGTTCTTTTCTCTTCCCTGCAACCTCTTTGTCACAGAAGAGATGTTACGAGAATGTCTCTGCTTTATCATTGATTTCATGGCAAGTGCTCGTCTGAGCTCTAATCTATGGTCCTTCCTCGCCAAACTTTCATGAGAAATACTAGTCTAGCTGAAACCGCTATCAATAATTTCCTTCACTCTTTATCTGTGTCTAAACCTAAACGTAGATTCCATGAACAAAGCTTCTTTCTTAGAACTGCACGCCTGAGGAACTCTCTTCCGTTTCCATGCTTTTCAGTTGGCTACAATATGATTGTCTTCAAGTCCAATGTAAACAAGTTCTTGATGCGCCATTCCCTTAAGTAATCCAATTTATCAAATTTCCACTACTAACGATTACTATGATATTGTCCCATTGACTACTGTACACTCTTTAACCCTTTATCCTCGAGCGGCCTCTGGGCCTTGATAAGTGGTGACATGTAAAATAAAAGGCTACGATTCAGCGGCAACGGTTACATTGAAAAATAGTGTAACTCTACGTGTTGCTAAATGAATTATTGACTATTTCTATTTGGTTTTGTCAAATATCGGATTTTGTTGCAACACGCTGTAGGTAGTTTTAATTCTCTTTCTAGAGAAAAGTAGTTTAGAATGGTAGATGCAAAATATAAGAAAAAAACTGGTATATGTTTCTTTTTACGTTTCTGTTTAGGATTCTTTTTTGTAAGTATTTAACTCATCACTTAACAATGCAGAAATAGTGACACCAATCAGTGCATGGTTAAAACAGGTGTTCATAGCACAAAAAAAAAAAAAATTGAAATCTCTTCAAATACACTTCTGTGTGCGATTAAGTGAAATCTCATCTAGAAAATTGATAGGGTTGGCAATCAGTCACTTTTATCCCCGAGGTAGAGAAGTGAGTGTATAGATTATAGGACCAATAGGGAATCAAACAATCAAAGCAAACCTATTAAGTCAAACACCAGTCTTGAACGGATGCAAAACACTAGATTTGTGATTTTGGCAATGTGTGATGTTTACTTTTGCTCAAACAATACCGTTACTTTACTTCGAGGCGTATAAATATGGCAGAGTTGAATTTCTTTTTTTACAAACGATAAAGTTGTGTGTTTCTATTGATGAACGGTTCTTCTTTATTTTGTGCTTTTTTTTTTATAAAAATAATAAGCGTAAACAATTTTCTATTTTTCCTCTACCTATCTATAACTAAACATAACTTCCATGAGAACAGTTTCTTTCCAAGAACAACCCGCTCATCGAACCTAATACCACAGAGCTGCTTTCCAGCTGACTACAACATGATCGTTTTTCAAGTCTAAACAACAACAAATTATCCTCACATTGTTGCCTGACAAACTCATCAATACATTGTTTTTTTTTTTTTGCATTTTCACCCCCAAAAAGGCACAGTGTCACTTTCATGTAGGGGCCTACTATCTGGGACATAATTTCCAGGGATACTATGTATGGAGTTGAGTAGTAATATGTCTATTTACATTACATTTGAACTTCTGCATGTCAGTACATTTGGGGAAGCAGTGTTAAATTCCATATAAAATAGTTAGATATTGTTTGTATTGTAAAAAGAATTAATTGTTCATTCTTTTATGAAAACTGAATTAAAAAAGGTCAGCGAAAAAGAATGAACAATACAAATTAAAAATATATTGTAAAAAATAGGTTAGGTTAAAAAAAATAGGTTAGTTGAGAATTCTTTGTTTGCAGAAGTGTGTTTTGGACGAGCATGTGCTTATCCATGTGAGTTGGTCACGTTTTGGAACCACACATCTGACGTCATAGCAAAAAGGGAATTCTCAATAATAGGAGCTAGGATTAGCAGATTAGAAGAGTGGACAATCGGGCAGTCAAGTTCGAACAGTCAGCAGTCAGTTGGAAAGAGCTGACATGGTCAGAGGAGAGTCCCTTCAGAGGCGAAGGGGTACAAGTTTAACTATGTAGAACCAATGTGAATTCCTGACGTCATCATCATTTCGACCAGTCAAATGAAATAAATCGATTTTTGTAACTGTTGTCTTTATGTCGTTATTCAACAATTGAAGGCAATGTGTTAATCATCTTAATATGAACTTTGTATTCCAAGTAATGTGTCCCCCTCCTCATCATAAGTAATGATTCTCCCCCTCTGTGTAAAAAACAGTAATACACATTCATTCAATAATGAATTCTCTCTTTCACTCTGTTATAAATGTCTCTCATCATCGTCAATCCTGTATTACATGTACCCATTATATGTCCACGTCATCTAACGATATATGACCCGATCCCTATATAACAGCAAGAACCCGGAAGGGAATTCCAAAGTCTAGCAGTTTTAGGGAGGAAACTATTACAGTAGAAGGCTTTCTTACATTTAGGGATTTCTACAGTCTAGGGGTGGGATTTTGCTGCTTGTTGGGTTTGTGAGGGGAGGGAGACGAGAGCTTGTAGTTCGTTGGAGCAACTACCATTAAAATACTTGTAAAACAGACAGAGGGTTGCAACATTTCATTGAATGACCTTTTAGCTTTGATAAGCAGTGACCTATCAGTACATCAAAAAAATCATCTGAACGGAGATTTAAGGGACGATTGAAGGCAGCTGGAAAACGAATATACTAAGAGAGAGCAGTAAAACAACCGACTTTAAGTAACTGGGTACCAAAAACTTTTTAATGCGGCACTAACCCTAAGTGGGTTTAACCAGCTTCCTCCAAAGGAGGAAACTTCATGGGAGAATAAAATTTACAAGCCGTCCCCTATCAATGTATATCATCGTTAGGGGAGGTGATGACATTAGGTTTTTACAGCTGTTGCACAGAAATGTCGACATCCTCCTACATACAGCACCTGGTATTCCCAAATTGGTTACCTATCTGGCACTAATCAGGTTCAACATTGCTTAACTATGGTGATCTTACGAGAACTGGTGTGCCAACGTGATAATGCTAATCTATTATACATTTACATATATACCGAGAATAGTTTCTTGAGAAAAAGCTTGCAGGCTTGGTGATCAAAAGAATTCATCCTGCAGTCTTCTACTAAGGATCCGTATTCTATACACTTTATTTACTACAACTTCGTGTTTCTCACATTTAGAATATAGACATTACATACTGATGGAAGACATTATATAAAAGATAACTTTTTTTTACGGTTGCCAGTTGCAATCCAATTTTATGACACTAATTTTTGCAGGGAGGTGTCGCTATCCTCCCACGTACAGTGACTGGTATTTTCAAATGGCCACTCATCACGTACTGACCAGTCTAGATATAGCTTTACTTTAGTGATCAAATGAGATCCAATGGATAAGTGCGATTATGTTGTATTTCAAGATCAGTATAGCATCTACACATTTACCTGATGTAATCTTACCAAACTAATTTCATCATTCAAGTAGATTAATGCATTATATATTTGAGGAAATCGCTCCAGACAAGGCATGAAGCCACTTGAAATTTTTAATGGCAATCGTCCCAGACAAGACATTAAGCCACTTGAAATTTTTTATGAAACTTGCTCCAAACAAGGCATGAAGCGACTTTAAATGTTTTGTGAAAGTCGCTCCAGACAAAACATAAAGCCACTTTAAATTTATTATGGAAATTATCCAGACAAGACATAAAGCCACTTGAAATTTATTATAGAAATCGCTCCAGAAAAGGCATGAAGCCACTTAAAATTTTCATGTAAGTCGCAACTTGATTTTGATGACGTTTATTTTTTGCAAGGTGTTACTATCTTCTCCCATACAATGACTGGTGTTTGCAAACGGTCGCCCATTTTGGTACAGTACCGGCTAAAGGTTGCTTAACCTCAATCATCCACCAATAACCTTATGCCGTACTTTGGGTATTAATATAGCATCTCTGCATTTACTTAATTCAACTTTACGAAACTAATTTCACCAGTTTATTTAAATGTATGCAACAGACGTAGCAGTCAAAGCAATCAATTTTTGCCAGCCTTCTCAACAATTTTTGTTTCAACTGATCGCCATGGAGACGAATGGAGTGATAGGCCCTTCCACATGCAACCTGAAACTTTTAATGATGCATCACACTGGGGATCAACATGAATCGACTTAGCTTTATGGGCGTCTCTTCATAGCAATTATTGTGAAAATGCCTTGAGCCTTCTCTCGGCCTGCCAAGCTACCAAGACATCCAATGAAATTTCCTGATACTTGCATGTTGATTTCAGAAAGGGTCATTTTATTAATTATTATTTCCCATCTTGCTTTTTCGTCATAATATTTTAAAACTATTTTTAATGCTTGTGGTCACATTCCTGAAATGCTAGTGGTGTTGGATATTTCCGCATTTCGATTATCAGTTCTTGTTTTTAATTGTTTTTTTTTTTTTGTTTTTTACTGTTTTTGGTGTTTAAAATTTTAATTATAATCGAAAATTTAATTTGTTAAATAAATTGACCAGTTGTTTTGTAATTAGAAAAAAAAATGATGTAAAATTGTTTTAGTGAATCAGACAACATAATTTGATTTTGGAACAATCTATTTTGAAATGGATGAGGCCGAAATTGTTTGCGATAGTGACATCAGATAAATCCCCCAAAACCATGACAGGTGATCGGACGATATCAATATTTTTTTATGTATATTTGAAAGTTACCGTTATTGGATATTTTACCTTTCACCAGACTATCCATTCACGTGAAATCACCTTTTTCTTCACCTTATTCCCTATGCTTCACTTTTTGTTATCAAGTAAGATCTCTGATTTACTTGCAGTTTCATCAAATAATTTTGCAAGCAAAATCCGATCCCGCATTTTGCTAATTCCTACCCTCTGATGAGTAGGAAAGTATTTCTTCGAAACTCCATGGATTAAGGACTATCCACTTGTTTCGTGTTTCCTTTTCAAATTAAATATGTTTTTAACTCTTTTTCAAAGTGTTTTTTAACATGTTTTATTAACTATTTGCTCTTATATATATATATATATATATATATATATATATATATATATATATATATATCTGTGGAAATATACTTTATTTCCTTATAATATATACCAATCCTTATTTAAGAAACTCAATGTAATTACAGAGCAATATAATAAATGTATGACAAAAGTCTATATTTCAAAGTTTATGATGTTGATCATCTTACAATTTTATTCTTTTAATTCAGTTGACATTTACAATTCTTGTTGCTATTTCTTCTGATGAGTTAAGGGCAAAATAGATTCACTAATTGATATAATAATTAAGTGATTGAATTTGTGCTACGAAACAGATACTGTCAAGAATTGTAAATGTCAACTGAATTAAAGGAATAAAATTATAAGATGGTCGACATCATGAACTTTGGAATATAGACTTTTGTCATTCATTCATTCATTCATTCAGTGTATGTGTGTGTGTGTGTGTGTGTGTGCGTGACGTATATACGAACATGGACTGCCCAAGAGTATTATTATATTTTCAAGTCATCAAACTTAAAACATCTAAAGCATTTAAACAATTCAGACAGTGTTAGTTTAAGAATGAGAAAGCATACAGACAAGAAATGTAAACTGGCATGCAAAAATGAGCACAAATGTGGCATAAAGCATTCATTTTAAATCAACGGGATATAACTTTTTCCCATTTTTAACGGCTAAAAAGTATAATTTTTCATATCTATATTGGTTGTGTTAACAGGATTTCTAATTTTTCAATAAATAAGAGGAAATGCAAATTCCACAACAATTTTAATGACGTGCGACACTGTGAACCAACGTATAATTGACTTAGCTTTAAAAGCTTCTCTTCATCGCCATTATTCGACAAAATTGTGCCTTCCCTCGGCGTTCCAAACCAATAGGACATCCAATGAAACTTTTTGATACTTGTATGTTGGTTTTGGTTTTTGATTAATTATTATTTGTCTCCCCCATTTTGGTTGTCAGTTTTTGTTTTTAGTTGATTATTATTTAATGTTTGTTGTTATTTTCATGAAATTCTATTAACGTTGAACATTTTACCATTTTGTTTAGTAGTTCTTTAATACTTGCTGATTATTTACTTTTTTGCTTATATAATTTTTTATTGTATTTGAAAGTTTAAGTTGTTGAATAAATCTTTTCGCTAATTAATAGTTTAATATAAATTGGTTTCTGATTTTATTTTTGTTTCAGTAGTTAGAATAGCTGTCCCAGGATGAGTTAAACGTATTGAGACATTCTCAGACCTTTTAATCATTTGCATGAGAGTCGAATTACATCAAATACTACAAAGCCATGCAAAGACGAACCAATTCTTGTTTCTTTAGTTATACTTTGAAAACAAGCCTTATTACCACTGAAGCATAAATTACCTACTGTGGTAGGGACCAGATTTATAGGGGCAGTACGAGTGAGAAGTTGAGCAGACAGATCTTTGTTCACATTACATTTAACTTTCTTCATCTCTGCCTAAACCTAGATTTCATGAACAAAGCTTCTTTCTTAGAACTGCACGTCTGTGGAGCTCTCTTTCGTTTTCCTGCTTTTCAGCTGATTACAATATGGCCGTCTTCCAGTCTAACGTAAACAGGTTCTTGATGAGCCGTTCCCCTTCGGCAATCCATTTAACGCAATTTTCCACTACTAACGATTACTATATTGTCACATTGACCCCTATAGACTCTTTAACCTTTTATCCTCGAGTGGCCTCTGGGCCTTGATAAGTGGTGACTTCTTTGTGAAAAAAAAATTCTGAATTTTTTTGCTTTATATCTAACTAGCGAGACTTACCCGGCGTTGCTCAGGTGTTTGGAGGTGTGTATGTGGGGGGGGTTAAAAAAAAGTAAGTATGAGGATCGAACCCGAACCGTTGAGGCAAAGTTGTAAATTAAAGTGTGAAAAAAAAAAGTGCGACGTTAACCATTGACCCAGCGCGAGATGCTAACAGAAACACGTTTGAATTTATTTAATTACTTGGATTTGGCATGTGCCCGTTTTAATGAGTTAATGAGGTCAAGTTTGACTGCGGGATGGTATTCATTTACTGCTGAACGCTTTTTTTCCCCTCCCCCAAGATCTTATAGGAAAAAGACTAACCCACATGCGGCGAGCGACAAATATTGAATATTTATCTTCCCGAAATCGAGCAAAATAAATAGACAGGCGAGCTTCGTTGTTAACTGTGAGATATTACGATTTCTATGTGATATAAAATGTTTTAAAAAGTTGTGAAACGAGCGACCGCTTCTCTGAAAAAAGCCTTTTGTTGACATACAGAAAAAGCGAACACACATACATACATACACACATACATTTTCGCTTTTATATAGATTTTAATTCTATTCCAAAGTTTAATTTAAATTGTATTAGTCGACGACGACGATGACGACGACAACAACAGCAGCAGCAGCAACAACCACAACAACAAAAACCTAACAGATTTGAAATTCAAAAAGATTGTTCATTCACTTTTATAATTTTATTTTATTTCTATCATCTGTAAACAGATTTTGTTATTAAACTTATCTGCGGTGTGTCAAACTGACACAAAGCAACCAAATAAAATATAATCTTCTCTGTGTTAGCCTTAGAGAAACTTGAAATGATTATCTCGTATAATCCATTTTAAGTTCCCTTTAAAAGAAAGTTACGTTATCTATCAATGCACCCCATTTTCAGACGTGTCCCACCTCAACACCTCCAAAATCTTAATGTCCATCTCCTCTATGATATAAAATCTAATTAAGTTCCGCAAAAATTGCCGCATAAGATATAAATACTTCAAATTAAAGAGACAGGTTATCAAAAAAACAAAATAAAGATTTGACACTTTTGATTAATATAAATCAAATTTTAAGATCATAAAAATCCATGTTAATGTGATCTTTGAGCTTCATATTTAGTGGAACGCATTCTTATTTTAAACATTAATTTGGCCAGTTTCTATTTTGGAAAAACCAGTTGATGGCTTATTTTTTACTGTAATTTGCAAGAGAAAACAAAGTTTTATATGGCACTAGATATATATATATATATATATATATATATATATATATATATATATATATATATATATGTATATATATATATATATATTCGAAGTTAAACAGTTACATTTGGTCGCTACAAACAGCCATCTGTTTTAGTCAATGAGACTTCATCAGGCGACCATGAACCATTCAACGCTATAGAAAAAAAGGAAACAATGAGCTCTTCAAAAAAAAAAAAAAGACTATAAAAGTTGCAAGTTCCCTAAAAAAGGATAAACATTGAGAAGTCGTATTTCAACCTTTTTTTTTTTTGAAGAGCTCAGTTTTTTTCCTTTTTTTTTTATAGCATCGAATGGTTCAGAGTCACCTGGCGAAATCTCATTGACTGAAACAGATGGCTATTTGTAGCGACCAAATATAACTGCTTACCTTCGAATAAATATTAAAAATATTTTGCTCTTGTTATCGAGCACTATTCAACAACCTCGTATTTATTAATCCTTACTTTTGAACATCCCAAGCCTGGATTTATATATATATATATATATATATATATATATATATATATATATATATATATCAACGTATCAAAATTTCTTGAAAAAAATCAATAAAGTTCTTGGTTGCAGATTCTACAAGAGCTAATAACATTACTATATTTAAAAAAATATACATTACGGTTTCTGATACTATTTTGATTCTCCAGATAACTATTCTTATCTTGAGCGTTATTTGTATAATGTTTCGGTCGATGTAAATTCTGACTTTCTTCAGATGTAATTTACCCAACTCGTGGCGCAGTGGATAGGGTACTTGGTCAATTCAGTTGTAAAATTACATTCTTCTGGAGGTTGCAGTTCAAATCATCAGAGCGTCTGACCCCAAAATACAACTGTGAATTACTTAATAATATAAATAACCAATCCTCGTTTCCAAAAATCGGAATGGTAATATTACAGTTTCTTTGAAGTATGACATGGTTTCATTATTACAAACGGAAGCTGGAACCCATCGTTGTATCAGTGCAAAATATTCAGTGCCTCAGAAATGTAAGAAAATTAGTGAAGAATGTAAAAGCAGGGAAATAACAATTCACCGTCTACATGCGAAACTTTACTCACAAGGATCTTTTTAAAAAGGCAACGCCCACATTCAATTCAAGTGGTGTCCTGTCTAGTACAAGCATTGACGGCTATGACTCTCCATCTATCTCTCAATTTCTCTCTCTCTCTCTCTCTCTCTCTCAAAGCATTCATGAATTCATTGTTGCTCATTATTCACAACCCAATTCACACGCTTTCTCAAAAGTGTTTGATGTATTGCCACAACTTTTTTTGCAGTTGTACATATAGTAGGTTGCAGTTTCTTTCTGTCCGAGCAGTGCTAATACTGGGCGATTATTCTGATAATTGTACCCAGATATATTTTCTGCTCAGCACAAAGAGATACGAAACCATGAACGGAATTATTTCTGATTGCTTCCGTATTACTTTAGTCATCTGCTTTCTATGACCTCTTGTTATTCTTATCGGGGGTGGGGAGGACTGAGTAGGTTTTCGACCTTTTTCAGGGGCCTACCACAGACTATTAGAGGGAAGGAGGTGCCTAACATTTTCCTTTGACAGAAGTGCTGTTCCGCCAAGCTATACCGTGCCTAGTATTCCCAAATGGTCACCCATTTGGCATGAGCCAGGCTTATCAGGAGCGGGTGTGTCAACATGATTACGCCGTTATTACCATCCATATTAACATTTGCAATTCAAAGGTCAGTTCAGAATGGCGGAATTCGTAAATATAGAGTATCCATAACACAGATTTTCTTACAAAAATATAAACGCAAAAGTAAAAAATGATTAAATAAAATGAGACAAATCTGTTTCCTTTTAGAAATAACATGAAAACCTTTTTGTTTTTAAATAACAGTAAAAACTTTTTGGAAATAACATTAAAACCTTTTAGAAATAACATTAACACCTTTTAGAAATAATATTAAAACATTTCAGAAATAACATTAAAACCTTTTAGAAATAACAGTAAAACCTTTTAGAAATAACAGTAAAATATTTTAGAAATAACAGTAAAATATTTTTTGAAATAACATTAAAACCTTTTAGAAATAACAGTAAAACCTTTTAGAAATAACATGAAAACCTTTTAGAAATAACATGAAAACCTTTTAGAAATAACATGAAAACCTTTTTGTTTTTAAATAGCAGTAAAATCTTTAAGAAATAACATTAAAAACTTTTTTGAAATAACATTAAAACCTTTTAGAAATAACAGTAAAACCTTTTAGAAATAACATTAAAACCTTTTAGAAATAACAGTAAAACCTTTGAAGAAAGAAACAGATTCAAAAGGTCAGGTGTTGGTTTGATAAAACGAACAAAATTCGAACTTGGCACACCCACATTAGTAGTTCGTGTCGTTAACTACTTACCCAAATGTTAGAATTCCAAAAAAGTGATTCAGTTATCGATTCAATAAAGATAATTTAAATTATCCTATTTTTTAATACGATAAAAAAATATTTACTAAAATTAAAAAAAAATCATTTATCTTTTCAAACATCTTGTATATAAATGATAAGACAATTGTATATCTCTTTCAAATTATCGATGGAAGCTTGTATTATAGCAGATAAGTATTCGATCGATCTATAACTCAATCTTTGATTTATTTTTATAAATTACTAGCGGAGAGACCCGACGTTACCAGGAATTGAATGATGATCAATGAATGTCTCACACTCTCATATTTTATTGTCCTTTAAATTGGTAAGATCGCTCATTTCTCAACCAATTGATTGAATGCCTGCTCTAGTTCTGAACCTATCGCTGTGCACCGAGAGGAAGCTTTATATGTTTTGCCGTAGTGACTAGTCATTATAGTCTACATTGCACTGTAGAAAATCTATAGTAGATTTTATGAAATTATTTTTTATATATAATGGCTAAAATTAAAGTTTAAATGTAAAAGTCAAGTATCATGCTTCAATAGTGCTCTAAACAGAAATATTCATTGCGAACGCGCCCCTGTGATATCAAAAAACTAACTGTTGATTTTCTATGCCTGGCTTTACTTCTTGTGCGGTGATAATGGCTAGAATTTAAGTTTAAAATGAAAAAAATCAAGCATCATGATGAAATTTTACTTTAAACAGTCACATTCATTTCGAACACGCCCCTGTCATATCCAAGAACCTACTATTGATTTTATATGTCAGGCCTTTAGACTTGTATGGCAATAAAATTCCTCAAATGAACTTGTAATGTTAGCCTGTGTATGGTGTTACCTTTGGTCAAAATCGCCTGTCCTTTCTTTCATCAGACTATTTCGATTATCGACTATCAATACTTATAGAAGACATTCCAACACAAAACCTATCTAGGAACACTGCCAGGGACATAAAGTACCTTCATGTGAACTTTCATAAAAATCAGCCTAGCCGTTTTTGAATCTATAGGGAACTCTCTCTCTCTCTCTCACACACACACACACACACACACACACACAGGTCCTTTTATATAATAGTAGAAATAGTTTCTATATGGAAAAAGAGATGCAAAAATAGCAATAAAATCATTAATGGTGGGACTAGAATGCAACTTGTCAAATAAAGAAAAGCGAATGAAAATTTGCAACAATGGACTCAACACTGACTTTGGTATCAAACGCAGATGAAAGAAAACTTAATGTTGAACAGTAATTCTGTACTATTAGTTCGTACAACGCCGACAGCCATGATTCCATATTTGCCTCATTCTCCGAGCTCGTTAATACCAATACGTTGCAGGCAATTGGAACGTTCATGAATCAAAATTCTCTGAATGAGGTGAGGCAAGTAGACTGAACCTATGGCCTTCTGCACATCTTTCCTTCGTTTGAATCTTCCAGGCTTTTTCTTACTTTGGAACACCGTTTCACCTATTGATATTACATCATCAAAATTAACTGCTGTAGGGAATATCTGTAAGCAGATGCTTGTTAGTAGATTACGAGTTTATCGCAATTAATATAAGGCACCTGTCATCAGTCAATTCTCTGGATTTGATCACAATAACAGAAGCCAGGTTATTCAGTTAATACAGATATATATTTACTATGGCAAATCTACCTATCAATATTGATTCTTCATATCAAGGTATATCAATACCCACATTTGGCTTATCATCTCATTATAATGGTAACTCGCGTCAATATCATCTGTAGTTTAATAGTGTTACTATTGAATGATCACTAGGGCTGTGACAACAGCATATTCTTTCCATTGTTTTGGCTCTTGAGTATATATCCGTTAATATCTTATATGTTTTTATATAGACGCATGTGGTTCTCGGTTGATTGACTGTGTCTTGCTGTGTTGGATATATACTTGAGCGTCAAAAGAATGGAAAGAATATGCTGTTGTCACAGCCCTAATGATCACGCAATAAAATCAACAGTCGGTGCAAGCCAAGTATATCTAAAAGGAATCGTGGAAAGATGCAGAAAAAGAGGAAAATCGTGGCATGAAATCATACAAGTCTCGACTTACAAATCAATCATAATCATACCTAGTTTAACACCTATGTCGTATGTTGCCTATGTTGAACGACTTGGAGAGATTGAGATATAAATAATTGCCTGGACAGAGTTAGGCTGGCCAGGCAAATATCTCATTCTCTCAATATTAAATTGGTGCAAAAAGTTTTTCCCAGTTGATATAAGAAGCATTTTAAACCATTTTCGAATTTATTTTGTGCATATTGTTATTACTTATCACCATGATTAATTTGGAAATGTTTCTTTTGGATTTGTAAGCATCATTCATATTTTTCTGCAATATTCTTATCCATCTTGACCCAAAAATGACATTTTTTATTTAACAGAAAAGGAGTCATCTTCCATCATGATAATGCTCGCCCTCACACAGCACTACAAGCAAAAGTTATCCAAAAACAATTTGGTTGGAAAATCTTTCCCCATCCTACATATTATTCTGGCCTAGCTCGCTCAGATTGTCACTTATTTCCGGGATTATAAAACCTTTTAAATGACCTTATATTAACATCGAGGTGATTCAACATGAGTTGAATTAATATTTCACATGAAAACCTAAAGAATTTTACAAAGGAACCATTTATAAGCTTATTGACAGATGGAATCAACTTATAAGAGAGCAAAGTTCATTATTTTTATAAATAAAACTAAGAAACATTTTTTCATTTTAAAATAAAAAAAAAACATTTGCACAGATCTGATACATCCCTTTCTCCCGTTTTTTAATGGATTCCCTTGACAACTGAAGCTGCTATCCCAACTGTTCTACATTTACTAACCATCGAATTCTTTCCACGTGACCAAATTAAAAAAAAAAAATTGTCTGTTCTGCACATTGTTCATATACTGTTAAGATTCTTCCTTCGAAGGCATCAAATCCAAGCCTGTCTGTAAGACTCGTGTGACACACCCATTATATCAGTCTTATATTATTTCTCGCCATGCAACACATATCCTCAACGCTCACTGGCTGTTTCACTTTTACACATTACACTGTGCACGTTTGCATGTAGTGTCTATTCAATATCTAAGAAAAACAGTTTAATGCTTGCAATTAATGATGTCAATCAGTATTTGTTTAAATGGCTGTGGGACCAATCTTTTTCTTGTGAATATATACACATATAGAACATTATCCAAAAGTTAAACTACAGAAATTTCAAAACCTTATATATATATATATATATATATATATATATATATATGACTACTTCATTTAATCACATAAATTAATATACGAAAATATAATTTTACGTGTAAATTTTCAGTATTTACTTCAACAGTGCTCGAGACATAGGTAGAGCTAGGTAGTAAGTTATAAAAATATGTATGGCAATTAAGCTACACAGAATATTCCGCGTTTCATTCTCGTGAGAATTCCTCAGGCTTATGCCTGACGAATTCTCAAATCTGACGAATTCTCATGAGAATTCTTAAGCCTGACGAATTCTCACGAGAATGAAACGCGGAATATTCTGTGTGGCTTAATGCCATATATATTTTTGTAACTTACTATACTATATATATATATATACATACTCTGATGTAAAAGCCTGTAGACAACTGTTTCTCTGTCTTGTGGCAGCCATTTGCACTAACAAAGATTAGTAGTAATATCAAAAAGTGTGGTTGGTTCTATACAAAGTCTTCACCACTATAAGCAAATCATCTTTGTGGATTTGTGAACAACTTATTTGTTGCAGCGAAAGCTCATACGTCGAAATCCACAGGAAAGTCCATTATATGTGTGTGTGTGTGTGTGTGTGTGATTCATAAATATAAGAATAGAAAGATTATTTTATAACATTAATATACAGGGTGTTCCCAAAAGATGTATGTATACTCCTTAACTGTCTTTGCACTTCAACAGCTTTTTCATCCTTCCGGTAGCATTTTAGAATGATTTTTTTTTTTTTTAGGTTTGCCTAGCTGTCATTATTTTTTTAATCTGCAAAAAAAAAAAAAAAAAAAAAAAAAAAACAAACAAACAAAAAAAAGCCCATCTGGTTTAAAATCATTTAAAGTGTGTATACATCTTTTTGGGACACCCTTATATACGGCCTTGTCGGTCGTAAGATACGCTTAAATATGAAATTTTAATTCATGCAGATAACGTATTTATTATCATAGAGATAATTCTCTATTCATTATTATATTAAACCTAATATATGGTAGTGAAATCAAAAGTGTGTGTGTGCGTGTGCGATATATAACATAGTAAAGTCTGGATATGACCTTAAACAATATCCGATGGTGAGGCCCCAGCTTGCAGGCTTAGGGTGTGTGGAGCCACCCTTTAATTGCTATTGCTCCCAGGTCCACTCTGACCCGGAGTGGTAGTACCTGTTAGGGTCCCAACTATGGGTTAAATAGAATACAACTTAAAAAAACAAATAAACTATATTAAAAAATCGTTCTTCAAGATCACCAGGTTCGGCATTAAATAACCTGAAAAGGGTTGATATACCGTAAAACAAAACAACCAACCAACCAACCAAAATCTATAACGTGATATTTTTAATAATGCACACTCATGACTAGCTGTCCATTTGTATGTTTCACAAATGTCTAATTTAGTTTCACTTTCACGGCAGGGTACTTATAAATGTATAAATACTTATTGTATTGGATGTTCTTAGCATGCTTAGAAAATATTGATTATGCTCTAAATTTGGCATTATATTATCATATACGAGTTCTGGTTGACATTAAATGCTGATCATTAAGTTAAATTTAACATGCAGTGTTTGCGTGTATCTTGTAGATTTTTAATTACTTTTTATTTATATAAAACAATGCTATATAATATCTTTGTAATATCACTAAAGTAATGGAACTAAACTTGTCTCTATCTTTATGCATACATATGTAATATACTAGACTACCCGTGACCCGTATGCAGATAAAACGGTAATAAAAAAAACAACATATATTTGCTCTGCAATAGTATTGAGCACTTTTTTCAGGTTTTTACAAATTACCATTTTTGCTATAGATATATATATATATATATATATATATATATATATATATATATATGAAAGAGGGGAGGGGAGGTGTTAAAATAAGAACAGATTTCATGTGTTGACACCTCCCCTCCCCTCTTTCATAGACAATTAAACTGCGTTCCCCATCCTTCTCAATCTTATGACTCTGTAACCACTCCTTCCCTTATCCACTGACTCCTTTTTTTTTTTTTATCTTCTCTTAGTTTATCTCACAGTCTTTTCCCCCCTAAAATCTCACTTATTCCCCACCTCTTTCCCTGGATATTAACGTTTTCTTTTTTTTTTTTTAATATTTCTTCAATGCTCCCATTTAATTACCAGACTCCTTCAGTGGAATATAAACTTTATTAAGTCGCCTGGCGAAGACTTGTGGTCTTGACCAACCACTTATCTGAAACATTAGCATGTTCGGTGTAGCGTTTTTCCTTCTGCATACCTTTAACTTGGTGTGTGTGTATATATATATATATATATATATATATATATATATATATATATATATATATATATATATATATATAAGGATAGTTGCATGTGTAATTGTAAGGCAAGGAATAACAAGCCTCCCGTCCCTGAATAAGCACTGCTTGGGTCCCGCCGCAATGAGAGGTTTAAGATTGACTGGAAATAATAATAATAATAATAATAATAATAATAATAATAATAATAATAATAATAATAATAATAATAATAATGCCGAGATAAGCGTTTTATCTGCTTAGTTACACATGTTTCGGTTACTGAATATATATATATATACACACACACAGTTATATATGCATACGTATTTTTTTTTTATTAATTTTCTTCCATTGAAGATTGTAATGCTGGGTATGGGGCAGCCAACCCAGCTGCCAACATTGCCCTGCTTTTTATTGAAACCAACCGAGAGCTCTTTTTAATATCCTTGCTGTTTCCTTAAGTACAATTGGTTGGATCTCTTTTGCACTTGGTTCACCAGGAATATTAGTTAGGTAGGACTTCAGGTTATTTTTCATAAGCCCTGTGGCACCTATGATAACTGATTGATATCGCCTTAAGATTCCAGTTTCTTTTCATATCATACATGAGACCTTGATATTTGGTCTGTTTCTCCCTTTCAGCTCTGTTCAGACCTCTATCATTAGAAACACTCACTTCAACGAAGGTTGCAACTCTCTCTGTCTTATTCCATATAACTATGTCAGGTTTCACAGCAGCATTTTCAAGGTAGGTGGCTGTAGGGATTACATGGTCGTAATGTATGGTATATAAGTTATTTCCAACTGTTCTTTCAGGTTGATGTTTCCAGGGTTTGCTGCTACACTGGATGTTTAATTTTTTACAGATGGTCCAGTGGAGGTATTTACATACTCCATCATGTCTCACTGTATAGTAGCCGTCCCCTAAAAGAATCTTGCAACTTGATATCAGATGACCAACACTTTCCAGTTCTGTATGGCAGAACCTGCATTTATTGTCATTATTGATACCCGCCTTCTTCTTGAATGCATTGGTCATCAATCCCTGGTCTTGAGCAACCATTATGATCCTTTCCTGATCGTGATGGAAGGATCCCCTTTTGAGCCAGTCCAAAGAACCTTCTTTGTCTATGTACTCCTGAGAGAGTTTCCCAAAATATTTTTAACGCTGATGTTGGTCCCATTCTTTAAGGTTCATGCTTATATGTATATATTCATATATGTCTACGTACATATATGTACACACACATATATATATATACATATAATATATATATATATATATATATACACACACCTCTATATATACACATATATACATGCTTATATATACATACATACATATATTTGTTTATATGGTATTCAAAAGTCACTGAAGGTTTGGAACATAAATAGATTATTTTTGGTGATATCATTCTGTAATTTTAAAACAATCTAACTAAGACATTGGGAAAATAAAAAAAAATAAAAAAATTCAAACAATCTTTATTCATGAAAATAATATCTTTTAAATTTTGTCCATTTTTAGCTTCGCATATTTGTGCTCTTTTCAAAACATTGTTCATGACAGATTGCAGAATCTCTGGATAACGATTTAACTTCCTTATTTTGTTCCTAATGTTTTCCTTCAATGTTTCGAATTGTGTTATGACTTGGGCTATCTCTTACATGAAAATGCCGTCGATAAGCTCTTTAACTCCAAACAATTGACCCCTGATTTTGATAAGATAATTTCACAACTTGCGTACGTTGTTCAATGCTAAACTTATCAATAATTAATTTCTCAAATATTATCTGCAAAATATCTGAAATAAAGATAAAATATTAATTACTGGTAAAATGACAAAGATATTCACCCCATTAGTGATTTTTGGGCACCATGTACATGTACTATATATATATATATATATATATATATATATATATATACACACACACACATGCATATATACATTTACATATATGTATATATAAACATATATATATATATATATATACATGCATATATATATATTCATTCACAGATATGCATATACATATATATATACACACACATGCATATATACATATATATACACACACGTGTATATATATATATATATATATATATATATATATATATATATATATATATATTATATATATATGCACATATATGCACACACAGGAGGGAGAAAAGAGGGGGGAGAAACAGACAGTTTAACAGATAGATTTATGAGTGGTTTGTTGACTTTTAGACTTTATATCCCTTTAATCAAGTTTATTTGAAGGTTCTTTGAAATGTGTATAGTCGAATTATTATAGATCGAAACAGTTTGTTTTCGCCAGTGAGGAGGACGTGTGTGCTGATGTTTCGAATAATATTTTCCAATTATCATGGGGAAATTGTGTGCATTCAATCAGAAGTTTTATGAGAATGCCGAGGGACACTTTGAAGTTTCAAAGATCTTCAAAACGAAACAAGTAAAAAAAAAAAAAAAGAAGAAAAACACACATTTGCATTTTCATCGAATCTACATCAAAAGAATTATTATAAATGGAATCTTATATATGAAACCTAAAATAGTCCGGATTATAATAATATTAATAATCCTCTGCGTCTTTATTGCTCTGGTATATTTTGACTCCTACATTTGGAGGATGGGTGGGTGCATAATTGACCTAATAGATATCATCATGGCCCGTGGAATCGGCTAAGTAGAATTGAAATTTAGGGATGGGTAATGAAAATGAAAGAAATGGTGTTTGTCTTTTACCAAAACATTAATACTTCTAATTGAGTGTATTACCTGATTTTAATTTTTTTTCAGTATTAATTGATTAATTAATATTTATATAAATATTCATTTAAAAATTTATTTATTACTTTTTAAAAATTTTTTTTACTTATGTGACTTTATCTACCCCCCTCCCTTTATTTCACAGACAAAATATTTTATTATATGCATAGACCAACTATTCTCAATCTTTCCTTCACCATTGATGGCTTGGCTTTATGTATTTCTCCATAAAGTGACAGAAAAACAAGAGGGTCAAAAGGAACGGTTTTTTTTTTGTTATTTAGAACTTTAGGTTTTGTAGAAAAAAATATTATTATACATCTTGAGTTGCAGCCATATTTAGTTTCAGAACAGTTTCCCATGGTTAGTTGTTCTATACAGGTCCTGAAGGCGACTGGTTCTCAGCAGACAGTTCTTGGGTTGGAAGCTACAGAGCAAAATATTCTTCTCGTGTTGACACGAAGAAAACATATGCGAAGTTGCATAAGAATGATTTAAGTATGTGTTTTGGGAGATCATTGATGTATATCAGGAAGAGAGTTGGGCCTAGGATGGACCCCTGAGGGACTCCAGCATTAATATTGATGACCTTTGATTTCTGTCCATCAACTACTACTCTTATGAGCCTATTGGAGAGAAATGATTTTATGATTGAGAAAACATTTCCAGTTATACTGTAGCAATTCTGGTTTCTGATTAGTTGGTAACAGAACGTGAATTAATTTGATTCGTCAGTTCCTATCTGCATCGTTTATAAATAGGATCTTCCAACTGTGAGGGACCATACCCTCATTATAATTAAAAAAAAATATTGCAACACAACAACGAAGCCAAAGGCATATTGGACATATGAATCCAAACATGTGCGCTTTTTACACATGACACAATCTGAAAAAGAAATTATTTTTAAATTATTAGATACTTCATTATTTACCTCGGACTATATCATTTTTTTTTTTTTTACCCCCTAGTCGTAAATATACCCCTCGTTGAGAACGTCTATTATGGATGAAACACCTTGACCGCCTAACAAAACAATAGATGCAAATTAATTTTTTTATGTATTACTCTTATTGATGCGACACTCACCAAAGTGTCCCTTTACATAATTAAATGTTGATGAAACAAAGACTGACATTCATGAGTGTAAAGGAGTAGACAGGAATTTGTATCTAATAGAAAGCATTTTGTATCGTATTAACGATTCGATGGGTGATATTTTTTGTGTAACTTTTTAGTTATAATATACAAAGACATACACATCTTTAATACTGGGGATGAAATGAAATGTCGTGGAGACAGAATGTATAGAAACAACAGAAGGAAAAATAAATAGGAAAGATGGCACAAAGCAAGAATAATTCCGTAACGGAAAAGCATAATACTCAAAAATGGGGAGCAAGATGCACATGGTAAACACGATCTGTCGAACAGTCAGACTGTCGATAATGAATATGGAATGATAAAAAAAACGAGAGATGGACTAAATTCTTTAGAAAAAGTAAAGATTTTCAAATTTATTGAATTAAAAAAAAGCATAGAAAAAAAGAAAAATGTACAACAGAATGTTGTGGGCACGTGCGAAACTGTTTGAAGTGCGTGTGTCATTGAAATGAGAAAAAGGGGAAGAAAAAAAAAAAGCTCCTGCCAAGAGGTGGCAAAAATACTCCATCCTTGGCCGTACCTGGCTTTTATATAAGTAGAGAACTGCATCAGGAGTGAGATATCTACTGCATCCACTCCAGTTGCACTTGGATGAACACTACTGGCGTGTTTTGAAAGGAGATTGAGACCACTTTGTAGCAACCTTAAGATACATTAAACCAGAGTTTTTGTTAATATTTTTTTACTAAATTAATGCTTCAATTTTGGAATATTGACGACCGGAGTTAATTCTGATTGTTTAAAATTCGTTTTATGGATTTTTCAGCATGTTTTATAGAATAAAATAAAATCGTGTCAAGAAGTTTTTTTTCCATTCTCCTTTGGTAGAAATCACCTTAAATCCGAAAAATAGGGTAGGAATCACACTCTAGTAGCACCGACATATTCGTTTCTTATGACAATTATTTTCATAGAAGAAAAGTCATTTTTCTTAATAGTATTGACCCTGATTCACATTTATTATTTAAAAAAGAATATTATTATCGATAATAAAATATACAGATTCATGTTAAAAAAAAAACACCGTGGAATTTCCATGGGGTCTTGTTATTGGAAACAATTTACATAGATCGTTCCAAGTAATGTTAATTGGAACCATTCTTTTTTTAAATTCTTGATAAAAAACACTAACAGGCATTTAGCACTAAAGAATTCAATTACGAAAATATGCTAATATGAATTCTCATATAATATTAATAATCACAGCAACTGCTAATTCGTATAACTGATTGAAGAATGATTGCAAGCAAGAAGGAGATAAGAGGAAAATAACTGCAAGGAATGTTGAAGCTTTTAACTTGGAGGCTTCTCATTCAAAAAAAAAAAAAAAAGGTGCATACCCCATTTATTGATTGTGTCATCAAGTGAAATGCACATCTCTGCGATTATTTTAGTTTTTTTTTTTCCATGTGTCTTAATTAATCAAAATTATTGTCACTGGAATTTCTTTTTATGGAGAATTTTTGCCACCGGCCTTAATGAGAGAGAGAGAGAGAGAGAGAGAGAGAGAGAGAGAGAGAGAGAGAGAGAGAGAGAGAGAGAACTAGAAAGTTGACCTTTGAAGAAAATTGGACCTTCCATCAAGGTGAGAGAAATGTATTCAAAAGCAGACACCCCTAACCCGTACTGAACACCATAAGTACTTTGCAAAGCTAAAATTGTGAATTGCAATAAAAACAATATAAAGATTATGTGGACTTCCGGCATATTTCTCAAGAAAGTTCATAGTTGCATTACTTCCCCTGTTTTCTAGACGGTGATAGATGATTCGGCGTCCCCGACGAAACATCTTCCAACAGACATTTAAACTGAGGCAATTTATCACATTCTTAAACGAATTATTATTATTATTATTGTTATTATTGTTGTTATTATTATTATTATTATTGTTGTTATTATTATTATTATTATTGTTGTTATTATTATTATTATTATTGTTATTATTATTATTATTATTGTTGTTATTATTATTATTATTGTTATTATTATTATTATTATTATTGTTATTATTATTATTATTATTGTTGTTATTATTATTATTATTATTGTTATTATTATTATTATTATTATTGTTGTTATTATTATTATTATTATTGTTATTATTATTATTATTATTGTTGTTGTTATTATTATTATTATTATTGTTGTTATTATTATTATTTTTTTATTATTGTTATTATTATTATTATTATTGTTGTTATTATTATTATCATAATTATTATTATTATTATTGTTATTATTATTATTATTGTTATTATTATTATTGTTATTGTTATTATTATTATTGTTATTATTATTATTATTGTTGTTATTATTATTATTATTATTGTTGTTATTATTATTGTTAGTAGTAGTAGTAGTTGGTATGAGAATGATACTTTTCTGTGAAAAAATGTTTATTTATTTTTTAAAATGCTACACATAAACAAAAAGTTAACAATTACAAGAAATAAATATTATACATCTATTAAATATAAGTAAGAATTGTTCACATTGTTCCACTTATTTTCATATAAAATATTAATACTACACTAGCGGGACCTGTGGAAATTCCACAGGAGACTCAGTCATATGTAATATATTGATGTTGGCATTCTGTAGATGTTCAGTGTAAATGGAGACGCTCTGATATTATTGTAGCTTTTTTGTTAAAACTGCAAAAGTATTTATCTAAGCTAGCACGAACGTTCGGTAAAGCCTGGTCGTAAAACGCCTAAATATGATATTTTCATTCTTGCAGATTTCGTATATATTATTATAGAGTTAATGTTCTATCGATTTTTATATATTATAAAGTTACGATTTCAAAAATTAAAAAAATATCCATATGACTTTTGTTTTTGTTTTTTTGTTTTTTTTACAAGGTAGTCACCACTTATCAAGGCCCGGAAGCCACTTGTTGGAGATTTGATAAAGTGTCTTACTTAAGGAGGCGGTTCATCAGGAATTTGTTCACATTGGACTTGAAGACATCCAGGTTGTAGGTGGGAAACAGGCAACCGGAACAAAGTTCCACAGGCGTGCACTTCTAAGAAAGAAGCTTTGTTCATGGAATCTACGTTTTGATTTTGGCACAGATAAGGAGTGGGGAAAATGTTTGACAGTGGTTTCAGCTAGGCGGGTATTTATCATGAAAGATTGGCGAGGGGGGACCAGAGATTGGAGTTCAGACGAGCACCTGCCATGGTAGTAGCGATAAAACAAAGACAGGCTCGCAACGCCTCTTCTGTGGGATAGAGGTTGCAGGGAGGGGAAAAGGGCATCACCCCCTAGGCCACAAAGCCTATCTTGTACTCTGTCAAGGCAAGATAGGCTGTTTTTAGCAGCTCCTGCCCAGATGTGGCAGCAGTACTCCATCCTTGGACGTACTTGGCTTTTATATAATTAGAGAATTACATCAGGAGTGAGATATCTTCTGGAGCTGTAGAAGGATCCTACCATTTTTCCAGCGATCTTGGCAACTGACTTGATGTACGTATTCCATTTCAGGTCAGGAGTAAAGGTCAAGCCCAGAAGCTTATCAAAACATGGAGCTTCCCCTAGACGAGAGCCACCCATATCAATTGATGCCAGATGGGGATCAGAGCGTTGATGATATAAAGATAGGAGCTTGGTTTTAGATGCATTAAAAGTTACCAGCAACCTCCTCCCCCACTACTACGCGCTCAAGATCAGAGGAGAGAGAATCTGAGAGAACTTTGTCATTTACGGCCTTTGATGTGTTGCTATAGATGGTCGTGTCATCAGCATAGATGGCAATGAATGATTTAAGTATGTGTTTTAGGAGATCATTGATGTATATCAGGAAGAGAGTTGGGCCTAGGATGGACCCCTGAGGGACTCCAGCATTAATATTGATGACCTCTGATTTCTGCCCATCAACTACTACTCTTATGAGCCTATTGGAGAGAAATGATTTTATGATCTAGAAAACATTTCCAGTTATACTGTAGCTGGAAATCTTGTGAAGTAGGCCCTTATGCCATACGTATCGAAGGCCTTTGATATGTCAAGAGCAATTTCCCTAGAGATAAAGCCTTTGTCAAGAGATTTGCTCATCCTATGAGATATAACAGTGAGCACATCTGCTGTAGATCTGGCAGAACGGAAACAATATTGCATTTCACTAAGAAGGTTATTTCTGCTGAGGTGGTTGACTACTTCTCTATTTACTCATGACACATAGGAGACTTATTTGTCTGTACTGAGAGGGAGAGGACTTATCACCTGAGTTCTTAAATACAGGGAATACTGATGAGGTTTTTCAGGGTGTTGGGAAGCACTTCTCTTGAAGGCAACGCTTAAAGAGTTTGTAAGTATGGGGGAAAGTTCTAGTTGAATCTTTTTTCAGCACACTGATTAGAATGCCGGAAGGGCCAGTTGCTTTACCGGGGTTCACCGTTTATCAAAGCCCAGAGGTCCCTCTAAGATAGAGGTTAATAAGTGTTAGGTAGACGGTGAGACAACACTAAGGATAAGAAATGAGGAAACATCGGTTAGGGTTCAATTATATAATAGGACGGCTCCACAAGAACTTATTTACATTAAACTTGGGAACGACCATATCATAGTCAGCTGGGAAGCAGTTCCACGGTATTGTGTTCCACAGACGGAAAAAATTTTCATGGAATTTTTGTTTAGTTTTCGACACAGATCGAAAGTGAGAAACATTATTGACGTTGTTTCAGCGAGACAAATGCTTGCTGCAAATGTTTTACAGAGAGGGACATTGATTGAAGCTCAGTCGAGCACCTACCATAAAAGTAATAATAGAGCAGAGGCAGACTTACAACATCTCGTCTGTGAGAAAGAGGGAGGCGAAAAGATCCTTGTCCACTAAATTTCGAACATTACATTTTTATATATATATATATGTGTGTGTGTGTGTGTGTGTGTGTGTGTGTGTTTATGGAAAAATGTGCTTATTCAATTATATTTTATATTTATATCAAACCATTGAATTTATGAAGTTCGATGTAACTACAGAACATATACAAACTAATGACAAAAGTCTATAGTTTAAATTTCAAGATGTTGTCCAAACTAATGTTTATTTTTTTAAGTATGTTGAAATGTTCGATTCTTAACAGCATCCGTTTCGTAGCGAAGAGACATTTGTGATTATTATGTCAATTTTTCAAAATTCATTCCGCCCTTAACTCATCAGAAGAAAAAGAACTTGTCAACTTTAAAAAATTCGAAGAAAACACAATTGCAACTTCACTGTCGATTCCAGATTTTGGAATCTTCTCCATATTCCTTTATTTATTTATTTTTTTTCTGAAGTTGATGAGTTTCTTTTCCTCTGCTGAGTTAAGGGCGGAATAAATTCAAAAATTGACATAATACGTTAGTGATTTGTGCTATGAAACAGGCGCTGTAGAAAATTAAATATTTTAACATACTTAAAAAAATAAATGGTAAGATAGACAACATCTTGAAATTTGGAATATAGACTTTTATCTTTTACATATGTGTGTGTGTGTGTGTGTGTGTGTATTACACAGTTATATATTATTAGCACTGTTTCATTATAATTAAAAGTATAATTTTATAAGTTTTATTGCATCTTTCTGAAATATGTGATGTAGAGTAATGTTAAAATTTTATCATTTGACACCCACATCCAACCCGCTTGCATCCATCGTGGATTAGGATTTTTTTCTTTGTGAATTGTTTTGTCTGGATGTCTGTTTTTTCTCATTCATTATATTCTTTTCTCGATTGTCTCCTAAAAATGTCTGAGTGTAAATAAATAGATAATATTTAATATCTTAAGTGCCTCAGCTTCATTAACATGATTCACGAGACGTTAGTAATCTATCGAATTAGTTCGCACCGGTTGCCAGACTAACTAAATCACACTAACAAAATAACGCGTGGACATGAAAATTCATGTCTTTCGTTGCACTCACTTCACCTATCACCAACAGATTATAAATCGTTCGAAATACAGTGTTTTGTTTCCAGGACTTTAGAAATCAACTTGCTATCAATATGGCTTTCACGGACTTTTTGTTTAGTCTTTATATAAACTAGAATATATACCAGATTTGAAAAAGTTTTCTTTCTGAGTAAGTAATCTATATATCTATAAAAGTGAAATTGTGTGTGTACATTTCTCTACCAAACTACTCTGTCAATTTTCAGTCTACAGACTCGAGATTTGACATAACGGGTATTGAGATTTTGGAAACTCTTCTTACTCGGTTTTTGGCCAGAAAGTTGACTGTCCAGAGGTCAAAGTTCAACCATTTGACTTTTGGAAACTCTACCAAACGCCTCTGTTAATTTCTTCTCTAAAGACTTGAAATTTTAGATCTAGGTTACTTGGACATGGATCTAGCATTTTATTTTGATTTGAGCCCAAAAGAATAAATGTTAAGGGGTCAAAATTGGGCTCAAAGTAAAAAAAAATTTGACCTCTGCAGTCTCTACCAAATTACTCAGCCAATTTTTGGTCTAAACATTTGAAATTTTACATAAAATATATTCAGACATAAAGCAAGCTTTTTAATCAGTTTTTGGCCGGAAATTTGGCTGCCAAGAGGTCAAAGTTCAAAAGATTTTACCTTTGCAGTCTCTAGCAAACTATTCAGCTAATTTTTAGTCTAAACAGTTGAAATATTACATAAAGGATATTCAGACATCCAGTAAGCTTTTTAATGAGGTTTTGGGCGAAAATTTCGCTGCCAAGAGGTCAAAGTTGAAAGAGTTGACCTATGCAGACTCTACAAAACTCCTCCGCCAATTTTGGGTTTAAACACTTGAAATTTTAGGTGTAGCTTACGTGGGCATGAGTCAAACTTTTTAATATATATATATACATATGCACATAAAGTTAAGAACAGTACATAGCCCCCGAGCAAAGCCGGGCTGAACTGCTAGTATATAAACATTTAGAGATAGGTTTCTAGAAATTTGTCTAAAACAATCAAATATTCTGGTTACAGAAAATTTCACGAATTTCTGTAGTTTTCATACAATGTAGTTTCAGACGCACGGACAGATAAACATAAACTTTCCATACATTATTATAAATCTATATCACATCAAAGTAATATGAGTTTCTTTATCGTTTATTTGTCATCGATAGCTTACAAGATTCGATTCTGATTTATCTATTTTTCTTGTGGATACTTACATGTTGTTAACAGCAATAAGATGTGATTCGATTTAATTCCTTCCAGGTAAAAAAACTTTGTCCACATAGGAATTTTTTTTTAAATAGCTACTTCCTTTTTTCGTGCTAAACCATGGCAACCTTTACACCAGACGAAGGTCGGAGGTTACGTCGACCGAAACGTTCGACGGATAACATTCAAGATGAGAACAATTGTTCGATTAATCTAAATAATACAAACATGCAGCGTGTTCATTGGAAATATTTAAGAAAAATAGTGAAACATTTTATTTAGATTGATATATGTACGAGTTTGAATTAAAACAAGAACTGATATTGTTTATTCACTCTGCATGGCTATTAAAATACTATTTTAAACTTAAGCATTATTAAACACCTTAACTCCTGAACCTTTGTCCGGTCTGCATATTACTGAAGACTTATTTTGTTGCAGAAATTTAATGACAGAAAAGTGTTTGATGTTTACATGGAAAAATTATGTGCTGGAATTTTAAAGATTCAATATTTTTATAAAGCTTCTGGTTTCTGATTGGTTGCTAGTAGAACGTGGCTCCCTTTGATTCGTGAGTTCTTATCGCCAGTATCTATAAATAGATCCTTGCAACCAGTGATAATAGCCTTCCACCATACCAAAAAATAATGCAACATTTGAATGAAAAATGAGTGTAAGAAAGGTCATTTAATATAGGCTTATAGTCATTTAGTTTATTCTCAGAAACAGACGAAAATCATTGCCAGATCATTAATAATTTCAAATTCTAAAAATACAAGATGGTGGAATATAGCATTCCAATCTCTGATCAAGTATTGCCAGTTCAAATGAAGACAACTACTGAGAAGCAGACAGACCTAAGAGAATACAATTTTAACATTAATAATGACAAACCTATACAAATTCCATTCTTCAAATAGCTTCAAAACGCTTGAACCAACTGAAGCATATATACTGCACTAGTGTCCTAATTGAGAAAACACTTTTCATAAAGCTGTTAATCTAATGTAACACTTCGTTCCTTATAGACTCCGTAACAGCTGGACAGATTTTCTTTAAAATTTACAAAACTTTAGTGTATAAGTCTGGGAGTGATCTTAGTTAAGTTTTCTCTCCAAATACCTCCGATAATTACCGGTAATTAATAGTGTAAACCTTTATTTTAATTCATCTATCATTGGTAAAGCCATTGTTTATATGTCATTTAGCAAAAATGATAGAACAACGGGCCATGAAAATACTACTGTGGATAAGTTGATAGTGTGTATCTTTTTTCTGCATGACGTGGTCTGTAGGCTCAAACTTTGCACGTACATTTCTTCATTTTTTTTTTCAATAACTGCAAAGAATTTTATAAAACATGAAAATTTACGTGTTTTATTTATTTTTTTTTTTGTTTTGCTTTTTTGCATGACGTGGTCTGTGAGTACAAATCCATCATGTAATCTTCATAATGTTTTTTTAAATAACTGAAAAAGTTTATATATATATATATATATATATATATATATATATATATATATATATATTTCTTCATAAGTTTTGGTTTCGATTTCGATTTAAGATGATGCACCCAAGTCATATGGATATATTTTTTTTATTTTAATTTTGAAATCACAACTTTATAATATAAAAGAATCAATAGAAAGTGACTCTATAATAATATATAGGAAATCTGCATAAATTAAAATATGACATTTAAGCGTCTTTTACAGCCAGGTTACGCCGGGCGTCCCTGCTAGTATATATATATATATATATATATATATACACTGCATAGATATATCCTCCCGTCCTGTAGAAATAAAACTGATAGGAAATGTGCAGGAGATGAAGATGACTTTTTCTTTGCCTCTGGAGATGAGAGCTGTTCGTTCATTAGACTCTTTGCCAAAAGATGTATGCTACATTCTACGTTTTTATTTTTCTGTTTCCTTTTGTTTAACAAAAGAATATGACAAATTCTTCAGCTCATTTCTGAAGCACAAGCAGGCCATTTAGCAGAGAACAAAAACAAAAACACAGAAAAACAAACAAAAAAAAGCCCAGAATTGAAAACAACTAAAAAAAAAAAAAACAATGTAATCATATTTACTCTTCAGTCGTATCTGCTTTGAGATTTCTGAATGATGCTTGTATGCAACGAGATTTTTGCAATAAATTCTTTGTGTTTCTTTTTGTTTTCATCCTTCCTGCTTTTATCACAAGAGTGTTGTCCAAAATGGATTGTTCTATCAAGACTAATTTTCCAAAGAGAAAGAATATTTACTTACTTTCTCTGAGGAGATTCCACTCAACAAGATTAGCCATATTTGTTTTTTTTTCTTCTTTGATTTAACACTGAAGAGTGGGCCATCCAGAACAGGTACATCTAAAAATATGACTTTAGCTGCCAGACACAATGTTCAGGATCTCTATCTTATGAGCATTAAAAGGCACAACTCAATTAGAAAAACAAGTAAAAACGAAAACAGACACAAATACTAAATCAGAAACGAAATTGGCAAAACAGATGATACTATCATATATATGTCAAAATTGAACTAGAAAATACATTAATTTTATGCATTTGTTTAGCCACCAAATAGAATAACACCCTCAGCGCAGTGGTTAAAACACTTAGAAAATCAATTGTAAAAGCGATATTCTCCTGGAGGTCGAAGGTTCAATTCTCAGTGTGGGCAACCAAAAAATACTGTTGTGACTTACTTAAGATCTCTATCCGGTCATGGCTGACGGAACAAGAGCATGCTACCCCGTGAAGTAAATAAAGGGCTCCATTCAGAATTCCATCAAAATTCCCGAGTCCATCAGAAACATTCCCGAGTTCGACAAGGTACACCTGAAGAAAGTCGAAGGTTTCATCGACCGAAACGTTGTGAAAATCACACTCAATAGTCCGATTAATAATAAAATACCTTCGCCATTCCAGTCATATACTTCAATAATTCACACTTTTGCACAATTTATGGACTTCTTTGTAGATCATTAGCTGGACTGAAATGCCATCTGCGACTCAATACAGAAAGTTAAATAGACAAAGTTGTAAGGATCGACGTGAGAGTCCATCATATATACATGTCTCTAAAAATATTTATTTATTAATAATAAAATTATATATATATATATATATATATATATATATATATATATATATATATATATATATATATATATATAAAACAGTATTTAATGGTAAATAGCTGACAATCCTTACAATAATATTAGGACTAACGTAAATTCTTGGAAGCAAAATAATGCAGTGATTACAAGAAATTAATTGATTTGCGAGCAAAGTAGTTTTCCATCGATGGACTTCAATAGAAGATCTACATCAGATCCGTTTCTAGGATTAATGTAAAAATGGTGGTAGACCACTCCCCAAAATATCTCACTTCCGACGCAATCCTCCACTTGCAAAAGAGTCAAATACGATCTAAGATGGAGTACTGTTGCCACATCTGGGAAGGAGCTCCTAAAAGTACCCTTTTCCTATCTTAAAAGAGTACAAAACCGTCTTGAAAAATTAGTGAATGAGAACTTTTCACCACTCTACTTACATGTTCTCACAGAAGAGACGCTGAGGGTCTCTCTCTGCTCTATCGTTACTTTTATGGTAGGTGCTCGACTGAGCTTCAATCTATTGTCCTCTCCCTGTAAAACATTCGCAACAATTTCTCGTCTAATTATAACAACCGCCAGCAAGTTCCTTCACTCTCTATCTGTACCTAAAATTTAAAGAAAATTCCATGGGCAACGTTTCTTTCCTTAAACTGTTCGTCAGTAGAACACAATGCAGTGAGACTGCTTCATAGCTGACTAGAACATGCTCGTTTTCAAATCTAATGTAAATAAGTTCCTGTTGAGCTACCCTCTTCAATAATTAAAAAATTAAATTCCACCATAACAGATCATGTTGCCTCACCATCTGCCTTTCACTTATTAACCCTTATCCTCCAATGGCCTCTGTCCTTGATAAATGCTGACATCCAAGTATACATATATATATATATATATATATATATATATATATATATATATATATGTGTGTGTGTGTGTGTGATGGGATGATTCCAACATTTTTCCTGATTCCGATACAATTTACAAGTCGTACTAAATTCTCAATTCCGATAAAATTACCGATTCCAATTCTTTATAAATCTCCCAAATATATAACTATAGAGTTGTTCTGGAAATAAACAAAAACATGTAAAATGTGCAGATATTTTCATAACCGTAAAATCACACTTGTGGAAGATGATCGATAGATTTTGGTTTTGCTGGTAATTTAAAATCAATAAATATTTATTATTTTATCATTATTACCAGCAATGGAAGGTTTTACTTTAAACAAAATCAAATAAAAAAAAGACAAAAGAATCGTTTTGGCATCGGAAAATAAGCACCAATTTTTTCGATATCGATTCCCCATTTGGATTTCGATTAATTGTCCCAACACTAATATGCTCTTTGTGTAAACAAATTGAGCTTAGGTATTTGGACAATGTCAAAACATTGTTAATGTCACTGCCCACATACAGCAGCCAAATAGCGCAATGGTTAGAAGCTCCGACTGTTGTTTTGGCGGTTGGGTTTCGATCCTGGCTTCAGGTAGTTGCTTGTCTAGCTGCACTGATGAGCTGTGAAACAGCGAAACAGTACTGTATGTGGATAAATATAATGCTCCCAATCTGAGGTTAGTATATCGGGAAGTGATATACAAATTACCATTGGCGTATTAAGCGATGGATTTCGATTAATTATCCCAACACTAATGTGTTCTTTGTGTAAACAAATTAAGCTTAGGTATTTGGACAATGTCAAAAGATTGTTAATTCACTGCCCGCATAGCAGCAGCCGAATAGCGCAATGGTTAGAAGCTCCATCTGTCGTTTGGGCGGTCAGGTTTCAATCCTGGCTTGAGATAGTAGCTATGGATAACTATATATATATATATATATATATATATATATATATATATATATATATATATATATATATATATATATATATATATATATGTTTTAATTTGATAACGTCTCATATTGGAAATTACCTTAAATTTAAGGACGTCTTCTGTTGTATGAATGACATTCTCCGGATTTCTCTTCTAGAAAAATTAAAGATCATGAAATATCTGGAATTTGCTTGTTTTTAACATATTTCGCGGTTTTAAATGAGGAAGATTATTGATGAAAGACTTTAAGAAATTTTTGAAATTTTCTTCCCGGAGAAAACATTTAACTTCTTCATCTAAAACTTAAAAAAAGAAAAAAAATTGCTCTATCAAACTTGAGTCTATGACTCATTTTCAGTCAATCAGGTAATAATAGTGCACAGCAAGATTTGAAGATATTTAAAAAATAAATAAAAAAATAAAACGAAAATTCAATGAAAAAGAAAATTAGCAAAGAATTTTTTGGAAAAAGTAAGGATAAATATTTACTGATGTTTCTGTAAAAATGAAGATTTGAGACGAAGGTATTGAAGAAGAATGCGTTTGGAAAAGAAAAAAAAGTAAAAGATAAAGAATTATAGGAGGGGGAGCTGGGATGATACAGCAATATGAGAAATGGGATGAAGAAACAAATTTCATCACTGTGCTGGTGCTTCAAGAGAGTTAAGAAAAAAAAAATGCTGAAAAGAGTAATATCGCCATGAATAGAAAACAAATAAAACTGCGGGGGTGAATAGGTTGAGTTTGTGTGATTTACGGCATATCAACCCTTTAAACGATATTTTTATTTGAATCAGACTACTGTTTTCATATTAGATGTTAGCTAAACAACATTTCGACCTTCTTCAGATGGGTCTTTGTCGAAGTCAGAAATATTACAAACATAATATTCCTGACTTCGACAAGACCCTGTAAAAGAGTCCAATACGATCTAAGATAGAGTACTTACTGATGCCACATCTGGGAAGGAGCCTTTTTGAGATGAGGATTAATTCTTTGCATTAATTTGTGTTTTTCGGACTACTGTTCTCATCTTAAGCATTATTTTCACAACGTTTTGGCGCACAAGGACTTGTAGTGTGACAGATAAAGTACTAGCTAAATTTAGTTGGAAGTGAAACTCTTGTGGTGGTTAAAGGTTCAGTCCTCAGTGGTTGCGATAATATGAATACATTTGCAAATTACTTTTACTGAACGAAAGCATGAATTAAATAAAGAGTTCTACTCGAAATTCCGTGCAGATTCCGTTCGACAAGATCCATCTGAAAGTCGAAAGTTACATCAACCGAAAAGTGATAATGAATGACACCTAAGATGAGAACAATAGTCTAAATGATCCAAATCAGAAATTTTTCAATCATCATCTAAATAATTCTGAAACATTATTTTAGATCTCTTCTATTATTTTATTTCATGTATATTTTTAACAGAGTGTGTGCGGGGGGGGGGGATAGAGTAAGTCCCGGAAATAGTTGAAGCAGTTTACGGTCTTGAAATTATTTTATTTCATGTATATTTTTTACAGAGTGTGTGTGCGGGGCGGGAGGGGGGGAGATGGTGTAAGTCCCGGAAATAGTTGAAGCAGTTTACAATCTTGAAATTATTTTATTTCATGTATATTTTTTACAGTGTGTGTGTGTGGGGGGGGTAGAGTAAGTCCCGGAAATAGCTGAAGCAGTTTACGGTCTTGAAATTATTTTATTTCATGTATATTTTTAACAGTGTGTGTGTGTGTGTGTGTGTGGGGTGGGGGATAGAGTAAGTACCGGAAATAGTTGAAGCCGTTTACGGTCTTGAAATTACTTTATTTCATGTATATTTTTAACAGAGTGTGTGCGGGGGGGGGGGGAGATAGAGTAAGTCCCGGAAATAGTTGAAGCAGTTAATGATCTTGAAATTATTTTATTTCATGTATATTTTTAACAGTGTGTGTGTGTAGGGGGGGATAGAGTAAGTCCCGGAAATAGTTGAAGCAGTTTACGGTCTTGAAATTATTTTATTTCATGTATATTTTTAACAGTGTGTGTGTGGGGGGGGATAGAGTAAGTCCCGGAAATAGTTGAAGCAGTTTACGATCTTAAAATTACTTTATTTCATGCATATTTTTAACAGTGTATGTGTGGGGGGCAATACAGTAAGTCCCGGAAATAGTTGAAGCAGTTTACGATCTTAAAATTATTTTATTTCATGTATATTTTTAACAGTGTGTGAGTGGGGGCTTTATAAAGTCCCGGAAATAGCTGAAGCAGTTTACGATCTCAAGATTACTCTATTCCATGTATATTTTAACAGTGCAGGCAATCAATCGATTTGATTGAAAAATGGGCGATTTCATCGATTAAATAATAATAATAATTAAATAAAAATATGGGAGTGTGAAATATTTGTTGATCATCATTAAATCTCCGGCAACGTTGGGTCTTCCTGCTAGTAGTAAATATTTAATTTATTCAGATGTAAATATACTGGGAAATTTCGTTTCTAAATTTTTATATTATACTAGCATTTTAGCCCGGCGTTGCCCAGGTGTTTGGCGGTGTATATTGAGCAAAAACAAAACAAAAGCGGTCAATTTTTTTAAAGTTTGACCCCTATTATGACCCCTTAACATTTATTGTTTGGGGCTCAAGTAAAGTTATTACGTTAGATCCATGTCTAAGGAACCTATATCTAAAATTTCAAGTGTTTAGACCCAAAATTGGCGGAGGAGGTTGTTAGAGTTCTCAAAGGTCAAATCGTTGACCTTTGACCCCTTAAAAGCCGAATTTCTGGCCGGAAATGGATTACAAAGATTTTCCCAAATCTCGGTACACTGTATATCAAATTTCGAGTCTGTAGACTGAAAATTGACAAAGTTATTGCGTTGGAAAATGCACGCAGACACACACGTACGGACACGTTCACTTTTATATATATAGAGATTATAAAAACAAAAACAAATAATAGTATGTATGTCAAGTGAAAACACAAGAGAAGACTTAGATGCTGTTGTATAACATATTAATAGACATAATGCTGCCTCAGGTGTTAATTAGGGAGACACGTTGGGTATTGAAGCGGTCTCTCAACCTAGTCTTTACATGTGATAATCAGTCGTTCAATCTTCTGCATGTTTAACTGTAAATGAGGATGCGTTATTGAATTTAGATATATACTGACACAGCACAAATAATTAAAATGACTATAGTGTACATATTAGTTGGATTCTTCAGACTCTTGAGTGTTATTATCACAGCGTTTCGGTCGATGTAACTTCGACCTTCTTCAGGTCTATCATGTCCGACTCGGGAATCTTTCTGTTAAACTCAGGAATCTTCACTGAATTTCAAACGAGTTCGATAAGGATGTCTAAGAAGTCACTGAGGAGTTTTGAACTTAAACAAATTCTTTATTTTTCATATCTTTCTGTAATTTTAACGCGAAGACATTAGGATTTTTTTTTGATATATACGCAAAATTCAAACATTCTTTATATATATAAAAATAATGTCTTCAATGTTGCCCATTTTCAGCTTTGCATATTTGTACTCTTTCCAAAATATTCATGGCAGATTGCAGAATCTCTGGATTGCGATTTAACTCCCTTATTTAATTCCTGACGCTTTCCTTCAATTCTTGCAGGATTTGGGGTTTGTTAACATAGACACCTTCTTGAAGATATCCCTACAAGAAAAAGTTGAGGCTAGTCAAGTCTGGGGAAGGTAGTGGCCATTTGACATTGCCATAGCGAGAAATAATGTTTCCAAACAATTGACCCCTAATTTTGGTAAAAGAATTTCACAACTTGCCTACATTGTTCAATGCTATTCTTATCCATAATTAATTTTCACAATTATTATTATCTGTAAAATATCTGAAATATAGAAAAAAAATAATTAATGGTAAAATGAAAAAGACATTCAATCCTTCAGTGACTTTTTGGACACTCTATACAATTTATTCGTATTTTTACACACATCACATAAAATCAAGTCTAGGGTCTTTGAAAAAGACTTTTTTTTTAATCAACAAACATTCAAACATGGGTTTCATTCATTGATTAATGCAGTTCAGGCAAAGAAGAATCTCATAGTCCTTGAAGACACTATTGTTGTAGTTGTTTGTAATAGAAAATTAAGTGTTAAAAAATTAACAGTCAGCGTAGCCTAAGGGTTAAGAAGCTTACATTGACCAAAACGTTGTGAAAATAACACTCAAGATGAGAACAGTAGTCCGAAGAATTAAAAAAAAATACGAATAATCAATCTTCATCATTCAGAAACGGATATAGCATAGCAATTTACATGTTAATTTGAATCTTACACTGACTTGTCATCACTTGACAGTGTCTGGTCGGTACAGATCACAACAAACAGCCCATAACTGTTCATGGTAGTTGCAGGTGGTAACTAGTCTTCAACTTGCAGTACCACTAGGACCATGTTCTAAATACAACAACTAATATTATAAAATGGTCATCCATCGAAGTATTGGCCAATCTCAGTATCGCTTAACTTTCATAACCTTATATGGAACCGGTTTATCAACGTGAATCTAACCGTATTACATGCTAATATTGTTGAGAAGTAAGAATTCATAATTCTCATTATATATCCTTTAAATAATTTTTTTAATCTGCAGATCTTATATCTTATCACTAAGCAATATATATTCAAATTATAATCCGAAATTAGATCGATAATCTATATTTATCTTATTTAAATATCTTCGAAAAGGCAAAGATTTGGCCAGCATCTTCTCATTCAATCCTCCTATTCAATATTTTCTGACGTCTTTTTATATCTTCATTCTTTTTCTATTCATCTCAAGTGTGATTGTAGCAATTCATGTCGCTATCACATGTCAACTTCTGTCCCATTACAATGGTTAAATATACAATCTCCTAGAAAACAGTTTTAATTAATGATGACAGAAGTGATTGCAAATGATACTTATATCGTACACATTTATTGCCATCATACAAAAATAAGCAAAAATTATCAATTTCTTTTTTCATTTCGATTGCATCTATCGATAAAAAAACTGTATAGATTATATACATCTTACATACGGATAAAACAGGATCACTACTCATCCTCTCCTGCACCTCCCCTTGTGTCTTAAAACATAAACTACCTACATTATTTAAGACTATGATAAAAACCCTATACACCTTTTTACAATACACTTTATATAATTCGCTCCTCCTTTATCTTAGAATTTGATATAATTGCCCTTAACAAAATCAATATTTTCATTGATTTATTTCGTTCCTGATGAATCCCACACTAGACGTCGCATCTCCATTTTCTTACCCAGCATCTTCTCTACTCTTCTGATGAGAAGCATTAGGCTTCGAAATACCCCGGTATAAAGAGTCCTCTCTATCTCCCAACTAAATATTTGTATACCTTTATTAAATAAATAAGCCATTCTATATTCACCAATATATAGAATTTGTGACTTAATTTTCCACTCTTATTGTTCCCTATATATATATATATATATATATATATATATATATATATATATATATATATATATGAATGGAAATGTATAAAAAGAATATGAAAAGTATAAAAGCCTATAACTTTTCTTTATTCGTTTTCAATTGGTGACGTGCAGGAATACAAAATAATATTATAAAAAAACATCTAAAAACTTTTTTTACAAGTACATAATTTTCGACCGATCCTTCAGTCTTCATCGGTGGAGTGAAAGTATGAGCATGCACAGGGAAAAGAGGAATGAAAAAGGAAGGAAGGAAGAGGAGGAGGAGGAGGAGGAGGTATAGCCAATGAGAAGGTGCCACGTCAATTTTAAATATAAGTACGCACATGCACACAGTACATATACACATATAAATGAAAAATTAAAAATTAAACAGTAAAGAAAAATGAGAAACGCGCCTTTAACTGTCCAATCTTTTGAATTCTAACGATATTATTTATTCCAAGAGATATATATATATATATATATATATATATATATATACATATATATATATATATATACTAGCAGGGGTGCCCGGCGTTGCTCGGGTGTTTGGAGGTGTATGCTGTGCAAAAAAGCAAAAAAACAAAAAAAAATGGTTAATTTTTAAAAACTTTGACCCCTATTATGACCCCTTAAAACTTATAGTTTCGGGCTCAAATCACTTTATTAAGTTAGATCCAGGTTCAAGGAACCTATATCTAAAATTTCAAGTGTCTAGACCCAAAATTGTCGGAGGAGTTTGGTAGAGTTCTTAAAGGTAAAATCGTTGAAATTTGACGCCTTAACAGCCAAATTTCTGGCTGACACCCGTCACATCGATTGTCCCAAATCTCAGTACCCGGTATTTCAAATTTCGAGTCTATAGACTAAAAATTGACAGAGTTATTGCGTAGGGAAATGTACACACACAGACAGACACACAGACACACAGACAGACAGACACGTTCACTTATATATATATATATATATATATATATATATATATATATATATATATATATAAATTAGTGACCGGACGATTCCAATATTTTTCTGGTGTTACCAATTCCAATTATCTAAATATTTAACTATTATTATTATTAGTTATTATGTTTTCCTCCAATTACATAAAAAACACATTAAAATGTTCAGTTCTTGACAGTACCTATTTCGTAGTGCAGAAACAATCATATCCTTATTATGTCAATGTTTTGATATTTTCCGCTCTGACTCATAGATTTAGTTTTCGCCTACCCCTCGTCCATTACTCCCATCTATACACATGTATAAAGACCATGTGACATTTTCCATTTGATGTTTTATTACGCCAGCAAATAAATCTATCCCAATATATAGCTTTGTTTTGTTGATAATGCTATTATATATATATACTAGCAGTTCAGCCCGGCTTTGCTCGGGCCCTATGTACTGTTCATAACTTGCCCTACGTGTGAATACACTTTATGTAAGATTTCAACTGTTCAGACCAAAATTTGTCTGAGCAATTTCGTAGAGACCACAGAGGTAAATTTTTTTAAACTTTGATCCCAATTTTGACCCCGTTAACATTTATTATTTTGGTCTTAAATCAAAATACAAAGTTTTACCCATGTCCAACTTACCTACATCTAAAATGTCAGGTCTTTAGACCCAAAATTAGTGGAGGAATTTGGAAGAATCTGTAAATGTCAACTATTTCAAATTTTATCTGTAGGCAGCCAAATTTCCCCCCCAAAACTGATTAAAATGCTTGCCGCATGTCTGAATACCCGTTATGTAAAATTTCAACTGTTTAGAACCAAAATTGACTGAGTAGTTTGCTAGACATCGTAAAGGTTAAATCTTTTTAACTTTGATCCCTTAACAGCTTAAATTTTTTACCCAAACCGGTTAAAAAGCTTGCCCTATCTCTGAATAAAATTTCAAATGTTTCGACACGAAATTGGCTGAGTAATTTGGTAGAGACCGCAATTTTGACCTCTTAACATTTATTGTTTTGAGCTCAAATCAAGTTATTTAGCTTGATCCATGTCCAAGTAACCTACATTTAAAATTTCAATTGGCGGAGGAGTTTGGTAGAGTTCTCAAAGGTCAAATCGTTGAACTTTGACCTCTTGACGGCCAAATCTCTGGCCGAAAGCGGCTGACAAAGATTTTTCCAAATCTCAATACTCCTTATGTCAAACCTGGAGTCTCTAGACCGAAAATTGACGGAGTTATTTAGTAAGGAAATGTACACAGCGACACACACACGCACACATTTTCACTTACATATTTATATATACATACTAGCATTTTAGCCCGACGTTTCCCGGGTTTTTGGAGATATATGTTGAGCAAAAAAAAAAAAAGCGGTCAATTTTTTTAACTTTGACCCCTATTATGACCCTTTAACACTTATATTTTGGACTCAAATCAAGTTATTAAGTTAGATCCATGTCCAAGGAACATATATCTAAAATTTCAAGTGTTTAGACCCAAAATTGGCGGAGGAGTTCTCAAAGGTAAAATCGTTGAACTTTGACACTTTAACAGCCAAATTTCTGGCCGAACATGGATTACAAAGTATCCTGTATATCAAATTTCAAGTCTGTAGACTGAACATTGACAGAGTTATTGCGCAGGGAAACGTACACAGACACACACACACTTTCACTTATATATATATATATATATATATATATATATATATATATATTATTTGTATATTTTGGCAGCACATCTCATTGAACCCGACAGAGTTATTCTTTTTTCCGATTTTTCTGGATATCTTTTCAATTCACTGAGCGTTTTTTTTTTAATTTCAGCCGGCAAGTTGTATAAAATGGCGTCCAAAAGTTATTGTTCAGCCATATTCTTCTCAAACGTCTTCTATTAGTGCTTTTGAGCGCCGTTTTATACAACATGCCAGCTGAAATAAAAAAAGGCTGCTTGGTGAATGGAAAAGATATCCAGAAAAATCGGAAAAAAGAATAACTTTGTCGTTTTCAATCAGACGTGCTTGAATATATATATATATATATATATATATATATATATATATATATATATATATAACAAATAAATAACAAAAATTCCAAATTCGATGATGCTGACCATTTTACAATTTATTCTTTTAAGTATGTTGACATTCATAATTCTTGTTTGTAGCGTAAAATCATTTGTTTAATTATTATATCAATCAATGAATCTATTCTGCCCTTAACTCTTCAAAAGACATAGTACCTATCAATCCATTAAATGAATTTAATGAATGATTTTGCGCTACGAAACAAGTGCTGTCACTAATTGTGAATGTCAACGTATAATAACGTATGAATAAATTGTAAGATGGTCAACATCATGAAATTTTGAATATAGACTTTTGTCATTTGTTATATAATCTGTAATTAAATTGAGCTTCATAAATTAAAGGATTGGTATAAATAAAAATTGAAAATCATATTTCCACAGTAATATATATATATATATATATATATATATATATATATATATTATACATATATATATATATATAATTATTTTTTACTATAATAATTAAATACCTACAAACACTAGTGTTTCATCCTTTCGGGAATCTTCAGTGCAGGGTGTCACGATTACTACCAGTCGAACGATTCGAACCCCGTACCACGAGACATCTCTGGCTCGATTAGCGGAGACCTAATCAATTCGGCTACCATTAACCGCTTGAAATAACGTTGAATTTTAAACATCTTAATTTTAAGTGTTCATTTACGCCAGACAGACAGTGATCTAATCGTTATACGATGATCTACGCATAAGAGCTAAATTGACCGACTTTTAATTCAACTGAAAGTGCTCAACGATAAGAAACGAATTTCTTAAAGGGGCTGTCATAATTATTTTTTACTATAATAATTAAATACCTACATATATATATATACTAAGCCTCATGTCAAGAATCCTTGTTTCAGATTCAATCCAAATTTATTACATTATTTTTCGAAAATGTCTAAAATATTTAAGCTCAAGAAGTCTTAAAAAAGAAATTGAGCTTCAAAGGATCTAGCTTAATCGTTGTCAGTGATTAGGAATCACATTTAATGGATTTTCAATTGAAAGTTTCTGCCAATATCATTTTAACAACCTTTTTTCAAATTCTCCTAAATGACTGATTGTACGTATATTTATTTATTAAGGTCTCCTGCCTATTTTAAATTATCCTTCAAATCAGGAGTATCTGAATTTTCGAAAAGACCGCCTCTTTACTCACATTGTATACAATGAAATACAACTAAATGTATCTTCGTACATATCTTATCGATTTATTCCTATGTACATATGCGTGTGTGTGTGTGTGTGTGTTTATATGTCCATTAATACCTATCTATATATGTAACATTACCCAAGGCGTTCTAGCTTTAGCAACAAAGTAAACAAAGAATGGGAAAGAACTTCACCTTGCTTTTTCCAATTGTAACAACGAAATTTATTTCTTCACTCCCCTTTTATGGCTCTGATATCATCCACGTCTCAAACGTGCTCTCAAGCGTCACCCACGTCTCTAACGTGATCGTTTTTCCTTTTCATAGATTTTTTGCTTTACTGGTGACATTATTTCGCATGCATTTGCCTACGCACGTCTGCGCTCTATTACATATATACAAATCTATAATTTATCTATCTTAGGATGTTTCTTATCTATCTTATGCTTTTCTTTATCTATCTTATCCTTCGTCTTAATCTTATCTATCTGTCTCTTTTCCCTTTTCTATCTATTTATTTATTAATTAACTTTCAAAGTTGTTAATCTATTTCAATATAACCGCAGTTCTAAGAAATGTGAAACAATATTTCAGCTGAAAGAACGAGTATTTATTTAAAAAAAAAAAACGAAGAAAATTATTAATAAAACATTAGTTGAAGAAAGCAGAAAAGTTGAATAAAAGGCAAAAACTTCAATACAGAACTTAATTTCAGTTACAGAATACAAAATGACTTTGAAGTTTTCAAGATAGTTTTCTTATAGTAATACTAGAATATTTTCCAATTAATCAAGATTCTACAAATAAAATGCTTATTCTTATATCCTATGTTTAAATGGATGCCTGGAGGAACACTACACATTTCATGATTTCGTGAAGATATTGACCATTGACCTGATGTCATGAACAACTGGTGCAAAGTATTGATAACTATTCTGAGACTTAAACCAAATCCAGTTGTTCTAACAATAGGATTATTAAAAGAACTGACTTGAAGAGTAATGCCTCGTGCCTGGAAGCCAAACATTCAGCCAATATGGTTATTGGAAAAATTGATGGTATTGATAGAAAAGTCCTACTACATGTCCCTAAAACAACCATTCCTGCAATGTACTGAGAAAATATATTTAGCCTCAGAGCCAACATGCCTTCAGTATACATATGTGGTAAATTGAATTAATTTCTAGAAATACTATACCGCTGATCTTGGAGCAAAATATTTTAGTTAGATTTTCTTATGGAATTCCCAAGAGTTTATAGAAAAGTTTGTTGGCTGTCTTTAGGTAGTTTTCACCAATTCATTGACATGTGTGAATCAAAGCCTGTTGGATGATTCATTAAAATGTATGGTTCTGGCAGCACTGTCTCGGTTTATTTTTATGTCTCTTTAATAAAAATGTTGTTAAATAAAAAAAATATATATACAGTGGCGCCAAAAAAAGTCCGCACTTGTCATTTTTTCAAAAACCGCAAATTTAAGCTAAATTAAACGTAACCGTTTAAACATATACCTTATTTGATTTACTGTTTATCATTCTATAATTTTACCTGTTCATATTTCACTTTTAATTGAAGTATCCTAGTGTCCACGTCAATTTAAAAAATTAACTTCAAATCGAGAAGGCAGAAAGAAACTCTGCAGCAACAAATGAGCTTAAAATCAGCTTAAAATATTTACCTTTTATGCAACAAAGCATCTATAATCGTAATTGTTGTTGTTCCAGGTTATACAACGTAACATTTAGTCCATATGTTTCGACTTTCTCTTAGTGATCGTTAAGAGCTCATTAATCTCCGCCTTTTGCCAAACTTGTGAATCTTTCTGCGTAATTTGTGAATCTTTCTGTCGAACTAGTGAATCTTTCTGTTGAAATTATGAATCGTTCTGTTGAACTCGGAAATCTACACAGAATTTCGAACAAAGCCCTTTCTTTAATCCATGGAGATAGATTGCTTTCGTTCCATCAGCCCTCACCGGATAGAAACCCTAAGTAATTCACAATTGTATTAGATTGCCCAGAATCCAAAGATACAACCGAAATTTGCCTAGTACTGCATCCGTTTTGCAAGGACACTGACCAGGAGTCTTTTTGGTATACATCGTTGTAAAAACGATTTTCTTGTGAAATACAGAATTCTGTGTATTTTAATGTAAAGTAAAGCTTGAAAAATGGTACTCTATGAACATTAGCCATCTTAACATACATAGTGAATGCAGATAAGCTGTGTATGTGTGTCTATGCGTGCATCTGTGTGTCTCTGTTATAAATTCTGAGAAATTTGTCTACAGGCAAAACACTCTTTCATTAACTCCTCTTATCCGCGTAAATATTTAATTGGAAAAACAGCAGACATTTTAAGAATCATTTATTGTCTTAAACAACTTTTATTAGTCACATTTTCTATTTTAATGAAAATATTTTCCCTCAAAGTGAAACATGAATCTAATTGGAAATTTATGGACATTTTTTTTTTCAGTCAAAATGAAGTTTGGTTTTTAATTTGCCTTATTTACAATCACACTGCTATCCGCATTTGCATTGGTATAACGACAAAGTTTCTTGGCCTTTTGGCCAAGATCAAAGTGTAGTATCTGTTCCGGCAGATACTGCACTTAAGATAATTTGTACCAGTCAATGGAGGGGAAACCCTCTATACTGGGACAATTATTATTTTTGGTAACCAGAGTGCCCCCTTTTTGGGGAGCTGGTTTTTACCTCACATTAAAAACGGCCTTGTGCCTAATTTGCTCAGTGGGGGAGCAAATAAATACCATCTGTTCCGGCAGATACTGCAAGCTATGACTAGCTATGACTAGCAAAGACCGGATGTGGGGGCAACCCCACATGCCTGACCTTTAACCAGCTCCCATTTCCCACCTCTCGGGAGCTGGTGCCCTTTTTCCCTTCCCCCTCCGTTCACTCCTCACATTAAAAATCGGCCTTGTGCCTAATTTGCTCGGTGGGGGAGCAAATAAATACCATCTGTTCCGGCAGATACTGCAAGCAAAGACCATATGTGGGGTTTCCCCCACATATAAGACCTTGGTCAATGTAGGGGCAACCCTTCATACCAATTGTCACTATCCAGCTCCCCTACTCCCCGGGGAGTTGGTCCCCATTTCCCCTTTATTCCTCACTTTAAAAATCGGCCTTGTGCCTGTATTTGCTCGGTGGGGGAGCAAATGAATACCATCTGTTCCGGCAGATACTGCAAGCAAAGACCATATGTGGGGGCAACCCTACATATAAGACCTTGGTCAATGTAGGGGCAACCCTTCATACCAATTGTCACTATCCATCTCCCCTACTCCCCGGGGAGTTGGTCCCCATTTCCCCTTCACTCCTCACATTAAAAATCGGCCTTGTGCCTAATTTGCTTGGTGGGGGAGCAAATAAATACCATCTGTTCCGGCAGATACTGCAAGCAAAGACCATATGTGGGGTTTCCCCCACATATAAGACCTTGGTCAATGTAGGGGCAACCCTTCATACCAATTGTCACTATCCAGCTCCCCTACTCCCCGGGGAGTAGGTCCCCATTTCCCCTTTATTCCTCACTTTCAAAATCGGCCTTGTGCCTGTATTTGCTCGGTGGGGGAGCAAATGAATACCATCTGTTCCGGCAGATACTGCAAGCAAAGACCATATGTGGGGGCAACCCCACATATAAGACCTTGGTCAATGTAGGGGCAACCCTTCATACCAATCGTCACTATCCATCTCCCCTACTCCCCGGGGAGTTGGTCCCCATTTCCCCTTCACTCCTCACATTAAAAATCGGCCTTGTGCCTAATTTGCTCGGTGGGGGAGCAAATAAATACCATCTGTTCCGGCAGATGCTGCAGGCTATGACTAGCTATGACTAGCTATGACTAGCAAAGACCAGATGTGGGGGCAACCCCACATGCCTGACCATTAACCAGCTCCCATTTCCCACCTCTCGGGAGCTGGTCCCCTTTTTCCCTTTCCCCTCCCTTCACTCCTCACATTAAAAATCGGCCTTGTGCCTAATTTGCTCGGTGGGGGAGCAAATAAATACCATCTGTTCCGGCAGATGCTGCAGGCTATGACTAGCAAAGACCAGATGTGGGGGCAACCCCACATACCTGACCTTTAACCAGCTCCCATTTCCCACCTCTCGGGAGCTGGTCCCCTTTTTCCCTTCCCCCTCCCCTTCACTCCTCACATTAAAAATTGGCCTTGTGCCTAATTTGCTCGGTGGGGGAGCAAATAAATACCATCTGTTCTTCAGATACTGCACTTCTATTTCTTGTTCTCTTTCGGTGGAGGAGAAATCCTTCACGACTGAGACAATTTTTATTTTTGTACCTTTTCTCCACGTTAAAAAACGACCCTGGTGTCTAACTCTGTCCCGTGGGGAGGCATAGTAAATAGGTACTTGTGAATTCTGCTCTATCCGCTAGGTTGCTTAGCTGTTAGTTAACATGAGACGCATTATTTTAGGCTTCCATCCAGCCTGTAGGTTTAATTCTAAATTTTTCTAAAATATTCCCAAAGCAGTAGTTAAAAAATACAACTGCATTAAAGTATTTGTGGGTAAAATCTTTTCGATTTTTTTGTTTTTGTTGCGCGTTTGTTATTTGTTTATGCTTAAAACTTCATTTTTCATTACTAATGATAACACGATAAATTTATTTGTTTATTTATTTGCGGACTGTTATCCTCATCTTAATAGTTGTTGTTTCACGACGTCTCGGCCAATTATTCCTCTAGCTTTCATCAGGTGATTGACCGCGACGCAATAGGAATGCTGAGTCTCTTAATTGTATTCTCTGTAATTACTGCCTTCCATAGTTGTCGTGTCACCAGGTTTTGGCCAACTAATACTTTGGCCGGCTTCGGGTAGAATTGAATCCGCTATTTTCAAAAAATGCTCACCTGGAACCGTAGAGATTCAACGCCTCTATCCACTGTGCCATAGAATTCCTATCCCGTCGTGGTTAACCACCTAACAAAGACCAGAGGAATAATTGGCTGAAACGTCTTAAAACAACAACCATGAAGATGAGGATGACAGTTCACAAATAAATAAATAAAATATACAAATGACTCATCTCAAAAGAATTCAATAATAATAAAAACGCGATAAATGTTTATTGATTTTAGACTTCTGGTAAAACTAAATTCTATATAACACAAACGCATAAGAGTATTTTTTTACATTTGCAAAATTATTATTATATTGGTTTTTATGTCAATCCTGAAATATAAATACAAAAAAAAAAAAAAAAAACGGAACAGGAAAATATTTAGAGATTTTAAAAATATCAGAATCTGAATCTGAAATTATATCGGAAACAGAAAAAATATTGGAATTGTGCCATTACTATTATATATATATATATATATATATATATATATATATATATATATATATATATATATATATATATATATATATATATTCTTTAAAGACAAAACGTTAATAGGAAGAGAGGCACTCATTTTCTGAAAGTTTGTCGCTTTTTGAAAGTCCCTTGCATACAATTGTTTCAGCTCTCGGTGTTGGCATATAAGAATATAGCCGTTCATCAAATTATGATTGGCAAAAGTTGGGCTTCATGAGCGCATAGAAAAAAAAATATTTAAAAGTTTCACGGTCTATGAATAGGATCTTTCCGGTTAATACAGTGGTATTCGTTTTATATATCGATAACATATATCTAAAGTTTTGAGAAGAATTTTATCTGCAATCACTGTAATTACTACCCAAGTAGTAAAATTGCATATAAAAACGAACACACGTGCGTGTGTGTGTATATATATATATATATATATATATATATATATATATATATATATATATATATATATATATATATACACGCACAAATACATTATCATATATACACATATACATATCCATTATAATATATATATATACATACACTCATATATATATATATATACATATATATATATATATATATATATACACATCTATATCTATATACACACATATATATCTATATATATACATATATACACATATATATCTATATATATACATATATACACATATATATCTATATATATACACACACATATATCTATATATACACACACATTTATATATATATATATCTACACACATTTATATATATATCTATATATATACACACATTTATATATCTATATATATACACATTTATATATCTATATATATATACACACATTTATATATATATCTATATATATACACACACATTTATATATATATATATCTATATATATACACACATTTATATATATATATAGATATCTATATATATACACACATTTATATATATATACACGCACACATTTATATATATCTATATATATGCACACATTTATATATATATATATATCTATATATATACACATATATATATCTATATATATACACACATATATATATATATCTATATATATATATACACACACATATATATCTATATATATACACACATATACATCTATATATATACACACATATATATCTATATATACATATATATATCTATATATCTATATATATACACACATATATATCTATATATCTATATATATATACACACATATATATCTATATATCTATATATATATATATACACATATATATCTATATATCTATCTATATATATATACACATATATATCTATATATCTATCTATATATATACACATATATATCTATATATCTATATATATATATACACATATATATCTATATATCTATATATATATACACACATATATATCTATATATCTATATATATACACACACATATATATCTATATATCTATATATATACACACATATATATCTATATATCTATATATATATACACACATATATATCTATAGATCCTTATATCTATATATACACATATATATATCTATATATATATATCCACACACACACATATAAATCTATATATCTATATCTATATACACACATAAATCTATATATATACACACACAACTATATTTATATATATATACACACATATAAATCTCTCTATATATATCTATATAAATACACACATAAATCTATATATATACAAACATATCTGTCTATATATATACACATAAATATATACACACATATCTATATATATACACATAAATATATACACACATATCTATATATATACACATAAATATATACACACATATCTATACATACACATATATATATGTATATACACATATATCTATATATATATATATATACATAAATATATATATACACATAAATATATATATATACACATAAATATATATATATATAGATTAATATCTATATATATACACACATATTTATACGCATATATATACACATATTTACATGCATATATAGACATTTATATATATACATATACCAATATCTCTCTATATATTATACATATTATATATGTATATATTCATTATCATATATACATACATATATATATAGACATATTATATATGTATATATTCATTATCATATATACATACATATATATATACATATTATATATGTATATATTCATTATCATATATACATACATATATATATACATATTATATATGTATATATTCATTATCATATATACATACATATATATATACATATTATATATGTATATATTCATTATCATATATACATACATATATATATACATATTATATATGTATATATTCATTATCATATATACATATATACATATTATATATGTATATATTCATTATCATATATACATATATATATATATACATATATATATTCATTATCATATATATATATGCATACACATATATATCATAATCTGTACAGTATATATATATATATATACAGTACATATATATATATACTTATATATATAGTACGTATATATGTGTATATAGTATATATGTATATATACATATATATACATATATACTACATATATATACATATATATAGTACAGATATATACATATAGTACATATATATACGTAAATATATATAGTACATATATACATATATATATATATAGTACATATACATATATATATATATAGTATATATACATACATATATATATGTACATATACATACATATATATAGTACATATATATATACATATATATACATATAGTACATATATATATACATATATATAGTACATATATATATACATATATATAGTACATATATATACATATATATACATATATACAGTACATATATATACATATATATATACATATATATAGTACATATATATATACATATATATAGTACATATATATATACATATATATATACATATATATATACATATATATATACATATATATAGTACATATATATACATATATATACATATATACAGTACATATATATACATATATATAGTACATATATATACATATATAGTACATATACATATATATAGTACATATATATACATATATATATAGTACATATATATACATATATATATATACATATATATATATATAGTACATATATATACATATATATATAGTACATATATATACATATATATATATACATATATATATATAGTACATATATATACATATATATATAGTACATATATATACATATATATATAGTACATATATACATATATATATAGTACATATATATACATATATATATATATAGTACATATATATACATATATATATATATAGTACATATATATACATATATAAATATAGTACATATATATACATACATATATATAGTACACATATATACATATATATATATAGTACACATATATACATATATATATAGTACACATATATACATATATATATATAGTACACATATATACATATATATATATAGTACACATATATACATATATATATATAGTACATATATATACATATATATATAGTTAGTACACATATATATACACATATATATATAGTACACATATATACACATATATATATAGTACACATATATACATATATATATATATATATATATATATAGTACACATATATATATATAGTACACATATATATATATATAGTACACACATATATATATAGTGCATATATATACATATATAGTACACATATATATATATAGTACACACATATATATATAGTGCATATATATACATATATAGTACATATATATATACATATATAGTACATATATATACATATATATATATATATAGTACATATATATACATGTGTACATAGTACATATATATATACATGTGTACATAGTACATATATATATTCATGTGTACATAGTACATATATATATTCATGTGTACATAGTACATATATATATTCATGTGTACATAGTACATATATATATTCATGTGTACATAGTACATATATATACATGTGTACTATATATATAGTACATATATATATACATATATATATAGTACATACATACATATATATAGTACATATATATACATATATATAATGCATATATATAGTACATATATATACATATATATAGTACATATATATTCATATATATATAGTACATATATATACATATATATATAGTACATATGTATAGTACATATATATAGCACATATATAATCATATACATATAGTACATATATAAACATATATATATAGTACATATATGAACATATATATAGTACATATATAAACATATATATAGTACATATATAAACATATATATAGTACATATATAAACATATATATAGTACATATATAAACATATATATAGTACATATATAAACATATATATATAGTACATATATATACATATATATATAGTACATATATATATACATATATAGAGCACACACATACATATAGTACGTATATATACATATATATAGTGCACACACACAGTATATATATATATACATATATATGCACACATCTATACATGTAACATACATGCATATATATATATATATATATATATATATATATATATATGGAGAGAGAGAGAGAGAGAAAGAGAGAGATAGACAGATAGATAGAAGTAATAGTTTATTTTATAGAGATGTTTTTAAATATTCTGAATGTACATATATTATTAAAGTGATAATGTTATTTACTCCAGAAATGATAATTCGATTATTTACTCTAAAGCTGGTTTTGAACTTGCTTTAAGTTTTTATCTTTGAAAAAAGATCAACAGATTTAATTCGCAGTTCTATAATCATATTTGGGTGGTCTCCAGCTGGAGTGAAGTCAGTTGACCAAACGGAGATAGAGATTAACTCGACTAATTATGCCAGTTTTATTTCAGCGTCTGCTCGTTTCCTGCCATATCCTCTTCAGCACTTGTATGCTATTGTTAGTAGACCTCTTTACTAATATCAATGCATGTATATGACGGCGAGAATACTGCAAATGCGCGCGTAGATCTTCGTCACAGATAGCTGAGTCATAGATCTTATGTATAGCACATTGAATGTGATGACTGGAAATTTCAAAGGAAGCAATTGGAAATGAAGATCTTCAGAGACAACAGTCATGAATTATAACTAATTTAATACAGAAAGATAGTTGAGAACGTAGAAAATTTTTGTGGATACAAAATAAAAGCTCATGAGAATTTCGTACTATTCTCATAAAGCTAAACATATTTACCTATATTAGTAAACCTAGAAGAATACTCATCCCAAGAATGGTGAAATTAATTGAATATACGATATCACATATGCAACTTGGAGGCACGTATCATATATGACTGCAAAAATTCTTTTTGCCATCTTAATAACTTACAAGTACAAAAACATGGATCAATAAACATAGAGATTTCACGCTTCTGAATTTTTTAGATGCGGATTAGTTATTCGTATTAGTTGAATTCTTCAGACTACTGTTCTCATCTTGAGTGTCATTTGTGAAAATGATACTCAAGATGAGAGCAGTAGTCTGAAGAATTCAAATACAAGATGGAATCATAATTTGTTTTATTTTTAAATTCTTATTGAAAAAAAAATCAATTCCGGTAATTTCATTATGTATTAGAGCTAACATCTACATAACATAGCCGCCCTCAGCCTCAATCGCCGCCTAAATACGGATTTAGGACTGGAAGCATGCCTTTTCCACAAGCGCCAACAGGAGCTCGGCGAATACTCGGCAGATTGCAGTAATCAGGCTGGCTTAGGTGTTATGGAAGGTCATGTTGGTGATATTCTCGACGTATGACCAAACAAAGTAGTCCAGCAGGTTAAGGTCAGTTTTGAACGGAATCCTTTATTTGAATCACAGAGATTATCAGGCTCTCGTTCCGTCAGCCAGTCTTAAGTATTTCATTATTGTATTCTTAGTATCGCCTGCACGGAGAATTAAAACTCCAGCCTTCAGAAGAGCTTCATTTAGATCTAAATTTATTTAGGACTTTATCCGTTGTGCCACATTGTGAAAATAACACTGAATATAAGAAGAGTAGTCAGAATAATCAAAATAATACAAAAATCCCAGAATATAATAAAAAAAAAATCTAACACATTGATAAATCTTGCTTTTAATATTTTGTCACCACTTATCAAGGCTAAGAGCCATTCCAGGATAAGAGTTAATGAGACGAAATGATTATAAACCAAAATATGAGGAACACTATGAGAGTATTAGGATTGATGAATAGTATGAACTATGTTTGATTACTAAGGACAAGAATTTATTGAAATTGGATTTGGAGACGGTCAAGTTGTAATCATAAAGGAAGCAGTCCTGTTGTAATGCGCTCCGCAGGTTGAAATCCCCATGCAAAGAAGTTCTATAAAATAAATTCTACCTGACATTAGACACATGAAGGGAGAAAGAAAAGTCTGCTTTCTATTGTAGTAGCAAAGCAAGTTCTTACTGTGAATATCTTACAAGGAGAAACCAAAGACTGGAGCTCAGTCGAGAATATTCCATGAAAATGCTGGTAGAGCAGAAAGAGACTAAATACGGCAAAGAGATTCCCCCATTTTGTACAGGATGGAACGATAAAATTGTCGCCAAAGAAAAGGCGACATGATTCCATTTCCGTTTGATAAAAACCGGTTTCTGTTTTGTTTCAGATCATTTACTAGTTGGCCAATTGTGTACAAATCCGAAGAGCGAATCTAAAACTGACACAATGTTCAACGAGCAAGGTTGGAGATGCACCGCTGTACAACTCATGCTCTCTATTGATCCAAGTTATGACAACAGGACCATTGTGAGCACCCACAAAATACAAATCGGGACAGTTCAACGCTTGAGGGCACAGCTCAACCAAGTTTATATCAACGGTTATGGTCTTTGGTGTAGTTTCAACTCAGGGCCACATCATGCCACATCTTCGAAGTTGGCTTGAAAATCAACACCAAAGTGTACCTGGATGGGCTAAAGAGTGTAGTACAACCAGATAGCCGACTTTGGGTATGGCAGCAGAACTTATTGCCGGCACACAAGTCCAAAGAGACCCAGGCTAGGCTTCAGAAGAAGTGCTACTACTGTGTACTTTTCTCTCACTGGCCTCCTTTCTTCCCGACCTGAACTCACTGGACTACTTCATTTGGCCATATGTAGAGAACATCACCAACATGACTTCCTAGAGGACAAAAGCCAGCCTGATCGCTGCTATCCGCCAAGTATTCATCGAGTTCTCGCCAGCACTTGTGGAAAAGGCATGCTCCCAGTTCCGGACCCCTATTGAGCGGGCAATTGAAGCTGAATGCGGCTACATTGAATAGATGTCAGTGCTACTACATAATCAAGTTATCTGAATTGATTTTTCTTTTCAGTAAAAGTATTAAAATAAAACTGTAGTGTTGTTTTTGTTTAGAACGACAAATTTATCGTTCCAACCTGTAGTTGATTTTTGTACATGATCAAAAACAGGAAAGAGCTAAATCAACAGTCATTCAAAGAGGAAAAAGAAAAGGAAAGATGAAATAAAAATATGAGGGATGAAGGTGGGCGCTGTATATGTTTATTGAATTAACGTTGTTTTTGCTTCGGCTCCATCTTCACGGTGTTCAACGGATTCTTTCAATTCATCACAACACAAAAGACCATGCCTTTTGACAGGCGTGACGATTTAGCATTTACACACGATTTCTAAAGATTCCTCTGCTCAGACTTATCACTTCAGACATACTAACGTAAACAGTTTCTTTGTAGTTTGTTTTTTTGTTATTTCATTAAAGTAATAAACAGCAAACTGTGGTATTTTTCTTCATTATAAAAACAAATATTTAAACTGTTGTCGGTTAATTGCTCAAATCGTACAAGCATAAAATTTCAACATTAGTAGAACACGGAATTCCATTAGTGGAAAGTCCCAGAAAGAGGAAACTACCCTTGCTCAATTTGTGGAAAGGGAGTTGGGTGTAACTCAATTTTTTGTGGTACACATAAACATTGGGTACACAAGAAATGAAATGGAATTGCATGTAGGTCGAGAGAGTATAACCAGTTTGTGTGTCAGGAGTATAAGATGATAAAGAGACACGAGAACTCAGATGTGTAGAAAGTATATTTGGATGACGAGGTTACTGATATTATCCAGAAGTTTTGTTGATAAATAGGGCTAGGACAACAGCATATTCTTTTCATTGTTTTAACTCTCGAGTGTGTATCCGTGTATATCTTATATGCTTTTATATAGAATGATGTGGTTTTCGGTTGATTAACTGTGTCGGATGTATAATTGAGAGTCAAAACAACGAAAAAAACTATTCTGTTGTCATTGAAGCACATGGTGAGGTCTAGATCTGTTGTTGACTTGATAGTCATCATCATATCCGATGAATCCGAAGATTCTATTGTTGGCATTGGTTTCCCCGATATTTTCCTATTCAGAATGCTTTCTGTAGAGACATCAGCGGATTATGAGAGGGGGCTACTTGAAGGTTGCCAACATCTTAAGTAAAAGTGATTTTTGTGGAACGAACTGAATTCGAACTTGATACACTCAGGTCGCCAGTGCGTGTCGTTAACTACTAGACCACCGTTACCTCCCAATGTGATAGTAAGGATAAGGAATGGATGCAGTAAGTTTGGAGAACTATTACTAACCAGCGGAGTGTTACCACTGTTGACTAAATCTTGGTGACTAAGGCGATACTGCGACTCTTGGCACCACCATCAGCTTTTGCTGATGGACATCGTATTAAAGACAATGCATATAAATCTTTTCTACTTTCATTATGTCTCATGGAAACGCATTTATTTTGTCCGACACTGACGGGAAGTGCTATGGAATTACAGGTTGAGAGATGATAATCAGTTTATGCGCAAGAAGTCTAAGATGATGGAGACGGATGAGAACTTAGATGGGAAGAAAGTATGGAATATTAAAAAAAAATAACGTATATTCATCTTTTCGGTTTTATAATGTCTTATGAAAACGCTTATTTGGCGGTTAATGATATTACGATTTCCGTTTGATGTAACATAACTTCAATTCATATCACACGCACATTTATCTGTCACGCTCACACACACATTTATCTGTCACGCTCACATATTCTCTCTCTCACACATACACTCACTCAGACACACACTTCTCTCTCACACACAAACACACCCACAGAAACATTTCTCTCTCTTACAGACACACACACGTACTCAAACACATTTCTTTCTCTCTTTCTCACACACACCCACACATTTACGCAAACATTTCTCTTTTTTCACACATGCGCACACTCACGCAAACATTTTTCTCTCTTACACACATTTCTCTCTCTCTCTCTCTCACGCACACACATTTCTCTTTCTTTCACACACGTTCACATTTCTCTCTCTCTCATACACACTCACGCAAACATGTCTCATACACACACACACACTCACACAAACATGTCTCACGCACACACACACACAAACATGTCTCATACGCACACACAAACATGTCTCATATACACACACACTCACACGTCTCATACACACACACACACAAACATGTCTCATACACACACACAAACATGTCTCATACACACACACAAACATGTCTCATACACACACGCACAAACATGTCTCATACACAAACACTCGCACAAACATGTCTCATACATACACACACACACTCACTACAAACATTTCCCTCTCTCTGACAAACATTTCTTTCCCTCACACACGCATTCACACAAACATTTCTCTCTCATAAACACACACACTTACACAACATTTTCTCTCTCTCTCTCTCTCTCTCTCTCTCTCTCTCTCACACACACACACACACACACTGATTTCATCAGTAAAGTAACAAGAGTACAAATTTCTTCATTTTAGTAACATCCACAGTAACACATAACTCTAATGCAAATACAGACGCAAACTTTTGCATTTGATGCATTACAATGCATATCTTTCGGTAGTAAAAGAAAATAAAGATTAGAAATTGTTTCGATTGATTTTTGTTTGATTTTCTCAGGCTTAATCCTCGCATCAGATATTTCTCATTAAAATAATTTCAAAGTCAAATAAAGCCAAACACATAAAAGCAAAGCGTTACTCTTAAAAGTAGAAGTGCAAAAAGTCATTTAAAAAAAGATGAAATTGAGATAAAAACAAATAACTATTTATTGAAGTTGATACACATTTCGTGTCTGGTTAAAAAAAACAAAACAAAAGACTCTCAAATCTTTAATAAATTTAAAAGTTTCTCTCATCCGTCTGCTGGTTTATCTGGGTTTGATCTTTCACTGCTAAGATAAAAGTTAAGTTTTAGAAGATCCGTAGTTTTCTAAATAAAAACAGAAACAAACTCTAAAACAATATACGATACAAACATATTTCCTAAACAGCAAAAGTTCGAAATCGCCTGATCCGAGCCGAGCAGCCGGTGAAGGCATTAAAGTGGTTATTTAGGATTTAAACTAAATCCCTTCCATTTATTTTATATAAAGTTTTGTTTTATTTTTAATAATATTTACTGTTAGAAAAGTCAAACAGATGTTTAACAATCGAAATTTAAAACTTTTTTCTTTTTAAACCGGTTATTTGTATTTTGCTTAACGTATTTTCTTTTTCTGTTTGAAGTTTTTAAAAATAACATTTTTATTCAAAACAAGCAGAAATATCTTCATATGCATGTTTTAAAAAATAACATATTTATCTAAAGCATTTGTGAATTTTCTCTACGAAAAGGTTTGTTAATTACGCTTCTTGCTTTAGAATGTGGTAAATATATTGCATACTAGCTTCCCTTACACGCTGTTTCCCGGTAATGTATTGTAATGTTATGACCCTTTAGGCTGTGATCATAACGTAGTATCTGTTAACTGTGGCAAGCGGGAGCAACGGTCAAAACATTATTATTGTTATTGTATTCTTATTAATTGATTTGAGCGACGGATGCTCGCTGGCTCAGTTATTATGATTAGAAGAATAAACAATTAAATTGAGGAAGAAATGATTGACATGTAAATCGCAAAAAGTATGTGAAAATAGAAAATAGATGTAAACATTTTTTTGGATTTGGATAAAAAAAATAACTAGATGGAAACATTAGGTTGGTCTGAGACACGTAATTAGGTGACGTAAGAGAACACGTGATGTAGTTAGTTTTGTAGAGATTCAGGGAGTTGAGGATTGACCACCAGAGCAGACAGACGTCTAGACAAGGGTGGACAGACAGCTAGGAGCGGGCTGTATGAACAGAAAATGTAGACTAACTGCAGATCCTGTGAAAATCATTTTGGGACAATTGTAATAAATTTATATTATAAAAATATAAAGAGTTGTTTTAATGGTTTCACAAATAAGAACAGTTGTCTCAATTATATGGTGCTGATCGCTTCATGGTTCGTCACGGAGCAGCGGGAAGACACAGAAGAACTCTTAAAGAAAAAGGTATGAAGCATATATTATTCTTCTTACATATGAACTGTAAAAATATCCCGTGTGATAAGCCTGATACAACATGATTCAGTTTACATGTCAATATCATGTCTTCTTAGCTAAACATCATACATACGATTTATACGTTTATTAATTGTCTGTTAAAAGAACAATATCTTACATCCACTAGATAACACATGACACGTTGTAATATATCATCTCCTCCAATATATACCAATATACAACAGTATTTACTTGGAATTTGTTTTGCTTTTCTTGTTTTAATCAACATGAAGTAAGTCTATACGGATAAATCCAGATTTAAAATGTCAGCAATTTAAAAAAAAAAAATTCTGATCTGGGTAAAGTACTTTCTTGAAGAAGTGAAATCGAATTACATGATATTGTTCTTAAATAAAAAGACACTTTATTGGTAGAGTCACGTTTAATGAATAGACGAGCATTATTGAATGAGTAGATGTCAACAATATGAAGTAGTAGGATTAGTTGGCCAAGGAAAATATGTAAGTAAAAAAAGTTCTGGCCAGGTATAGGTTAGTTTGGAAAACAGTTTCTAAAAGTCGTCTAACACATGCCAGCATGTAAGATGGACGTTAAAATGCTGTTGCTGCTGCTGATGATTAAACACATGCTATAATGATCAATCCAAAAACTTATGAACCAGAATCAAATATTAATTTTGTAAGAAGAAAGGTATCCATTTCATAGAAACAATAACGAAAACCGGCTTTAGTTTACATATTAGATGAATACGTTTGAAAAAAAAGTGATATTATTCGTTTATATTTGTTGAGGGTAATTTATTATATTAAAAAGCTAATACATCTCATAGTTATTTAATAGTCTTAGTTCTTAATATCAGTCTAAATATAAAAGGGAAACTGAGTGTTTGTGTGCGTGTATGTGTGTGTTTGCATGTCTGCCAAAAAGTTTCGGCACACGCAACAAACACTGAAAAAATTGATATCGTTTGAAAGGTCAGTCTCTCGGACGACAAATAGCCAACTATTGGTCAAAAACATTAATTCTGTGCTGATCAGCTGAGCCATTCTTTGCAAGGAGAGGTCAGGTTTTGCGTCAATATTTTTGCAAAGTCATTATACGACTTGCAATGACTAACCTCATTTTGAACGCCTGCAACGTTGTAAGTCGTTGTGGGTTTTGTGACTAAACGGTTGGCTTTTTTCACTTCCTTTTCCTCTTAGCATTACAGGTTCGAGCCTGGCTACTGTGGCTATTTTTTTCCACTCGCACAGGTAGTCGCTGCTATTTTCATTATTTTAGGAAGTTTTAAAACATTTTTTTAGGGATCCATTGCTCAATACCCTTATCATAAAACTTTTCCATATCCGGGCAATGCCGGGGAACCTTGTTAGTTTAATATATAAAAGAAAAAATGCGTGTTAGCTTGTGTGTGTGTCTGTGTCTGTGTTTTTGTATATCTGCCAAAAGCTTTTAACAGATGCATCAGACCATGACAAAGTTGCAATTGTTAGAAAGATCAATCTCTCGGATGAAAAATATTTAAAAATTGGCCAAAAAGATTAATTCTATGTTGGTCAACTGGGCCATTTTTTGTAAGGAGGGATCACTTTTGTGTCAACATTTTTGCAAGTTATATGCCTAGCAATCTCAATGTGCGTTTAAAAGACGTTATTTCGATCCATCGTGATATCATAAGTCATTATGGCTGTGATAGATAGTGCGTTAGTTTTTTTTTTCACCTCCTTTTCTTCTTTCACGTTACAGGTTCGAGCTTGCCTATTTTGACTAATGTAATTTTTTTTTTGCAGTCGCACAGGTACTCACTGCTATTTTTATTCATTTATTTTTGTTTTTCTGGGGGTTGCTCAATATCTTTAGTATACCACCTCTCTCCACCCGGGCAATGCCTGGTAGCCATACTAGTTTCAACAGAAAAGAATGAAACAAATACATTTCAGTAATTAGTTAAAGTCAGAAAAAATTTGAAACCCCAAAAAAGACGTTGCTAGTCTCTCTCTACTCTATGATTATTACCATGGAAGATCCATGACTAATCTCCAATCTCTGATTCCTCTTTGTAAGACATTCACAGTAAGAACTCGTATTCCTACTACAATGAAACAAATACTTTCTTTCCTTTCTCTGTGTGTCTAGAGTCGGGCAGAATTTCAGCAAACATAGTTTCTTTGCAAGGCCGCTTGTCTGTGGAAAACATTGCCACCGGACTACCTTCCTGAAGAATACAACTTGTTCAGCTTTAAATCCAATATCAGCAGGTTCCTCTCATGAACCGCCTCCACAAGTATTTAAAATGGTCTTGATAGTCATTCCATCTTATTAATACTTATCCTCGAGTGGCTTCGGTCTTGGTAAGTGGTGAAAAATTTTAGTTTAAAAATAAAAAGATGACAACCAACTTTCGGCCACACTGCAGAGTTTAGAAATGATGAAACCTTTTGTATTTTGTATACCTATTATGTGTCTCCAACTGTCGTTAGATGACATGACTCATCACAACACGACTGTACAGTTTATCATATTGGAACTTATTTATTATTCTCATCAATTAATCCCACCTTCATGCATACACGTTCATGTCGCCACATGTCGCGTTCATTATATTTTTTTCACTCATATTCACCCCAAACAAAGCACAGTGCCATTGAGACGTGTTACAGAAAAAGGGCTGTCCTCTTCCCATATAAATAAGAAGAATACTAGATAAGTGAAAATGAGATTAGGATAAGCCTAGAATCGAACCCTGTAGGGAAGGTCAAGAAATGGAATGTTAGAAATTTAGTCTCTTGTTAAATATTATTTATATTGAAAAAAAAAGAGTTGATTGTCCAATCTTTTAGAGATCGGAATATTAAAAATGTCAGCTAAAAGAATGAACAATGCAAATTAAAAATATATTGTTAAAAAATAGGTTAGAGTTATATGTTGAGGATTCTTTTGTTTGCCAAAAGTGTGTTTGGACAAACATATGAATAGCCACGTGAAAATTAGTCACGTTTGTAAACACACTTCTGACGTCATAGAGGGAGGAGATTTTCAATATAGGTTCTAAGAGTTAGTTAGTCAGAGTCAGTTTAGGAGAGAGTGAGAATCAATTGATCAGCAAAGAGTTGATATAGTCATTGAAGAGGAGAGTCTCTTAGAGGCGAAGGGTAGAAGATTAACCATGTAGATCCAAGTTTGAATTCCTGACGTCATCGACCGGCCGATCAGATGAATAAAGAAATCATCATTTATGTTATAACTGTTGTCTTGTGTCATCCTTCATCACGAACGAAAGGTAATTGTGTTTTATCATCTTATAATGAATATTGTGTAACCCTTCCAAGTATTGTGTCCCCACCTCTATCATAAGTGAAGTGCCTCCTCCTCTCTAATATGTGTTAAAAGAACTGTAATATATATAAATGTCTTCCCATCAGAATTGTCATCGTTATATATGTATTACATGAACCCGTCGTCTTTAAATATGAAACACCTCCTACACAACAGACGTAACCGGCTATGGTGAATTAAGGACCATGCCTACAGTGACACTCTAAATAGGAAGTTGAGCAGCAAGATCCACGTTTACATTACATTTAAATTTCTGTACGTTAATTTCAAAATTGGTATTTTTAGGAAGCTCAATCTCTCGGATGAAAAATATTTAAAAATTGGCTAAAAAGATTAATTCTGTGCTGGCCAATTGGAGGAAATTTCAAAGTCTCACAGGTTGAGGGAAGAACCTATTAGAGTATAAGTCATCGGTGGATCTCAGGCATCGGATTTTGCAGCTCGTTAGATTAGTCAGGAGTATTTACGTCGAGACGGCACCAGTGCTAGGAGTTTGTCAATGCACATTTAAGTATTTGTAAAACAAGTAGAGAGATACAACCTTGCAGCAATGCAACAGGAGTTGGAGATTTTTCGGCAATGAAGGACATATTAGATTCGAAACTCCTTTTTGGGCCCTGAGGTTAGTAGATGATGTTCCAGTTAATATGTGGTAACAATATTCCATACATGGGCGAATGCTGGCTTTGTAGAGGTTTAGGATATTGTTTATTGTATTTTTCTAGCATGATAGAGGGATCCCATATTCTTTTGCAGCTGTCTTTGCAAGATCTTTTATGCATTTGTTCCCATTCATGTTACCTGTGATAAACTCTCAGCTAACGTGTTATAATCTATGGCAATCAGTCGCTACAAATGTAAATTGTAATTATTGAAGGAAAGGAGCTTTATCTTAGTAGCATTAAATTACTGACTTAAATATTAAACTTGCTATTTCTTAAATTGTGTACAAGTTTTGCAACTAACATTCTAGCATGGTTGTATTATTCATACAAAGCCGAGATTACGTCCTTGACTATCAGTCGAATTCTGGGTTATTGAGTCATGTGATATTTATTTCTATTCAGCTGGGAGTATGATTTTGTACAGTTCTAATAGGCCCCCCCCCCATTTACCTCTTCCTTTTGAGAAGGGATTAGTTTATTATTAAACGCATGAGCTGAACTTACTTCAGAATACTGATGGGGGCTGATTAGGAAATTTTTGTAGGCCAGAGTGCTCTTTCACTGGGGTGCATTCTTTTCAATTCCCACCTTAGGGCCTAGTGTCACATATTCCTGCGGTGTAATTAAAGTAGTACTAATTACTTTTCTATAGTAAGAAAATGGAGAAGCTAGCTGCAAATAGAGTTTGAATAAAGAATAGAACAAAGATTTTGATGACTCTTTGCTACTTTATTTGG
>NC_136485.1:154494058-154516558 GCF_053919585.1 Euprymna scolopes | reverse complement strand
GTGATAGCTGTGTAATTTGTGTCAACGAGTGTACAATGAGTTGACTGAACTGTAACAAAGTTCGTTCAACCATGACAACCAAATCACCGTTCTAAGCAATCTAATATGGTTTTGACTTTTACTGAAAAAGAGAAAATGATTAGTTTCTTTGCGACGCGAAACGAGAAAATTTAGCAATATTTGTCCAAATGTTCATATCAGGAAGACATGAATATTGATATGTGAATTTAATCTATTTTGGGGAATGTGCTTCATGTTTCCAGTAACCTAAGAATATACATTTAATGTTAAAAAGAAAACGCAACTTGGATTTGATTTCGTTTGATTTTTTTGTAATTTCCCGAGTTTGTCTTTTATACAGTGTATCATTCCTTATTACCATTTATTTATTCATTTCTAAACTTTCTCTTTCTCACAGAAGAAACATGGAATTATATATTTATCTTTAATATTTCTACTTATTATGTAGATCAACATGGTGTTTGATTGAAAATATTTTTTTCTGTCGGTAAAGAATACCTCTTCATTCCTCTAGTTGCTAATATTAATAAATGAAATCTAAAGCCATATTAAATATTAATAGAAATATATTCAAAATACATTTTGTTAACATCAAAAAAATACATAGATGTAAAGCAGGTCATAATGAAGAAGCGAAACGTTTAATCTTTGTCGCATTTAATCGTTAATAGACTATCTACAGATCCACATTCTCACTTAACTTTATATATAATAATTTAAAAAAAAAAAAAACTGTGGGGGGGGCTCTTCAGTCTTTGACAGACTATGGATACCCACGAAGGGGTGCCTGTGCGTGAAATTTTTGTGGCGGGAAGTGCACAATCTCAAACCACACCTCTCCTGAGTCGACATTGTTAAATACCAGTGGCAAGTAAAGTGTATGTACAGGACGACTGGAAACAAATACCGAGATAAGCGGAGAGCAGATACAGCGCCTTGAATTCTCAAATGGTCCCCCATCTGGTACTAACCGGGCTCAACGTTGCTTATCTTCGGTGATCTGACGAAAACCGGTCAGTAAACGCAATAAAAATAAATGTACGCATATATGTTTATAGAATACATCATCATAAGAGTTAACTAATTTGCATATTTTTTGGTTTCTTGTTAGATGATTGGTTTCATTTTACTATTATGTTGAATTATATTTATGCATAGTTTCTATATTCTGCATAATAATATATATTATATAAACATTAAAATATCCTCACAATTATATAAATGCAACTTTGTGTGTATGTGTGTCTGAGTTCGTTCCTTATAGATTCCGAAACGGCTGTACAGATTTTCTTTAAAATTTACAGAACTTTAGTGTATAAGTCTGGGAGTTATCTTAGTTAAGTTTTCTCTCAGAATAACCCCCCCGATAATTATTGCTAATCGAAATCGTTATTTTAATTTATCTATCATCGGTAGAGCCATTTTTTCCATGTCGCCGCCTAGCAATAATGATAGAACAACGGGTTGTGAAAATTCTTCTGTGGGTAAGTTGATAGTGTACTTTTTTTCTTTTTTCTTTTTGTATGACGTAGTCTGTAGGTTCAAACTCCGCACGTAAATTTCTGCAATGCAATGTAGAATAACATATATTGTAGACTGCTACTGCATGGAGACATGTGAAGATTCCTGCCGGGCAATTTCACGGCTTTCGATAATAAAAATATAGGAGTGTGAAATATTCGTCGACCATCATTCAATCTCGGGCAACGTCGGATCTCCCTGCTCATATATTATATAAACATACAAATATATATTATATTAGCACATTTTTGTATATTATAGAAAAATACAATATTTATTATATAAACAGAAAATATTTATAAAACATTCACACATGTGCATACATATAATTGATGTCTATGCACGAAAAGTAGTATGAATATATCGCTATCCGTTAAAGTGACAATTGATATGGATTGCAATGCGAATATATTTGAACCTCAGCTTCAATTCAATAATGCGAGGTCAATCATTGTTGAAAAGGATAACGCAAGAAAAATAAAAAAAGGGCAAAATTTCTTCCCTTATTCGATGAATGAAAATTCATGACATGAACTTGATGAAAAAAAAAATGAGAAATAAAATGTTAAAACGTCTAAGAAGTCTTAAAAAGAAGCGAGAATGTTTCAGAATAGAAAACTGTTCATTTAAACTCCCCCCCCTCCGTACAATCCACACACAAAAAAAATCAGACAAACAAATAAAAACGATCAAATGTTTGCAGAAGCCTCTAATATGACGAGGTCAAGGTGGAACACTATCTGCTGGGAAAGAACGTGAAAACAGATCAAATATTATCAACGGAGAGGAAAAGCAAAGAATGGTATTCCACTCATTTAATCACACTTTCAATTAAAAACAAATATATAAACATTTATTTATTCTAGGATTAATCTTGTATCATCATATTATAAAGGAGATATGGTATTTGTCTTTAACTAAAATATGTCATGGTTCTTAAATAAACTATATTTTCTAATATGCTTTTAAATTTGATATTTTGGAAATTACTGATGCTGGCATTATTACCTTTATTAGATTTCATTCAAAATATAGTAATTAATTAATTATTAGCATAATTCAATGTTTATTATATTAGCCATACATCCTCCTACACGTACATTCGCCTTCATTACAGTGAAGAGGATCGAAGGTACCGCCGAAAATATTATAAAAATGTTTTGTTTTTTTTCAAAAGACATCTTGTATTCCTACACGTCACCAAATAAAAAAATGAATGCAGAAAAGATATACACTTTTATACGTTTTGTATTTCTCCCGCTCTCTCTCTCATTCATATATATATATATATATATATATATATATATATATATATATAATGCACACACACACATATATATCATCAGGAAAGTTTACATAATCAGAAGATGTATTTAATTTTTACTTATAATGTTTAATGTATAACTTTTATGAAGTACGCCTTACATGTTTTTCGTTAAATATCGGAAGTCCACTAAATTTGAATTCAATCCACACATGTGAAATCAGTCTTATGCTGACATTTTTTTATATATGGTTTTAAGTAGGTAGCCACATTGAAGAGCTGTGATACACCGAAACTGTCTGTCGATATATATATATATATATATATATATATATATATATATATATATATATTAGTATACATTAATATATATATTATGTGTGTGTGTATGTATACATAAACATTGAATCTTGATAATGATTTCATTCTAATATAATGAAGCCTATAGTGCTAAAAAAAATTAAAACTTAAAATAAATACCAGTTTAGAATTTATCTGTGCCTAAACCTAAACGTAGATTCCATGAACAAAGCTTCTTTCTTAGAACTGCACGCCTGTGGAATTGTCTTCTGTTTTCCTGTTTTCTGGCTGACTACAATATGGCTGTCTTCAAGTCTAACGTAAATAAGTTCTTGATGAGCCGTTCCATATAAGTTATCAAATTTACCAAATTTTCATTACTAATGATTACTATATTGTCCAATTTCTACTGTACACTCTTTAACCCTTATCCTTGAGTGGCCTCTTGGCCTTGATAATATGGTGATGCCTATGTAAAAAAAAAGAATAGGAAAATGCATTCTTTTTCTGGGTCAATGTAAAATAACTTCTGTTTTTCTTTTAGCTATGGGCGGCCAACTAATTCGTTAAATGCGCCAATATTTTTACAAGAAATTCCGGTGCGCTACACAAGCATACACTTCCATTTTTGTCTTTCAAAATGTGTCGCAGTTTGGATACGTTTGGAAGCAATAATAAATTATGTTTATTTGAGAAATATATTTTTTATGACTTTGTCGCATAACAAAAATATAAACAAACATTGGTCGATTTATTAAAAAAAAAAAAGATGATAGCAGACGTAGCATTGATAAAGAAAAGAATTTCACACAACACTTTTTAATTCTCGTTGATATTATTTTAGAAAGTATTAATAATAACATAGGAAGACAATTAGCAATGCTAAATAAAACAGACTATGCTTAAATTTGATTTTTGACTCTGCATTGTTTTCACCAAACCAGTAATATTAGAGGTTAAATTTCTAACTGAAAGTAACAAACCATTCTTCAAGTTGAAATCGGATAATGTAATCTCACTTTATACGTGACATGATAACAAGCTTAACAGCAGTACGCAATGTTCGCCATCATGGCCAACATCTGGTAACAAACCATTTTATTGTTATGTGAATATTGTTAAAATATCACAATGCTAGTTGCTGGACGACAATCTCACCAGGAAAAACGGGTTTGTTTTACTATACACATAGATTTGAAAAAGTAGTCGAAAAACAAATATCTAAAAAATAAATGTTATCAAAGGCAAGATAAGTTATTTTTCTACCTAACTGGCTAATTTTTTTAGTGTTTTTATTTAATGTAAAATGTTTATTCGGCTCGAAAAAAACAGTCTTCACCGATGTACTTGAAAAATACAAATGGCGGCGAACTCTATAGTGAACACGTTATGTTTGGAAAAATAGTTAAAACTAAAACTATGCAAAATGCTGTAAGAAACTCACTGAATATATGTTACTGTGACTAAGCTGACACATTTCGGCGGGGTTTTAACAGTATTTTGTATAGATTTTTAGTTTAACTAATTTTCCTTAACTTAAAGTGTCCAACACAGAGTCCGCCGCCATTTGTATTTTTCAAATATATCAGTAAACAATGTGTGTCTTTCTAGTTGGATGAATATTTTACATTTAATAAAAAACACTAAAAAAATTATCCAGCTTCGTAGAAAAGTAACTTATCTTGCCTTTGATAACATTTATTTGTTATATATTTGTTTTTTGACAACTTTTTCGAATAAATGTGTATAGTAATACAAACCCGGAAAAACATATATATATACTTAACTACTGTAAAATCTGATTGATCTAATCAGAAATTATAGATCAACCTGGCTTTACAGTAGTTAAAAACTAGGTTAAAAAAACGAACCATGATACAAAGGACGTACATGAAATAATAATCACTGAATAAATGAGCGGAAGTGGCTAACTTTCTTGTAATCATCAAAAGCAGCCAATGTGCCACTTACAGCGCATGCGCCGCAGATTGGCCATCCCTAGTTAAAGCCACTTCAAAGTGAGAAATGTCAAAATTTCTTTCAAACAAAGGTAGAAACACTTATTGGTTGAAGAAAGGAAAAGATAGTGGAGGTAAAGAAAACCAAGGAATTTGATTGGTTAAAAGCTCGAGTATGCACTGATTATCAATAGAAGCAATCTTAAAATGCCAATCCAGTCTGATAATTTTTCTCAGGAATAGTGAAATAATTTTGCGTAGCTTTCTTACCCTAAGCATATTTTTATACTATATATATTAAAACAACGCATTCAAAGGAAAAGACACTGCGACAGTTACTCATTTTCAAAAATATTGGTATTTAGTAACTAACACATTGCGTGTAATTGTTTCAGATCCAATATTGGCATATAATTATATAATAGTTGAGTTATTATGGTTTTGCACAACAGGCCATCTCCTCAGCACAAAGCAAGAATCAATTAATAAAAAAGTTTTCAATTGTACTACCAGGACTCTGTTATATACACAGCCAGTATTCATTATTTATACAACATATGAGTAAAGTTTAACATTTTATCATAAAAGACATTTGCCTTTTCCTATTCTTCTTGGACAAACCGGAGGAATTTCTCGTTTAGCTTTCGAAACGCGATTTATACCTTCAAGCTTATATACACACAAACAAATTATATATATATATATATATATGTATATATATATATATATATATATATATATATATATATATATATATATATATATACAAATCACTTTGTATGTGTGTTAGGTACTTCCCCGTAGATTCAGGATCGGCTGAGCCTATCTTTTGCAAATTTTACACAAAGAAAATTTATATATCTGGCAGTGTTCTTAGATATGATTTGTACAGAAATTCATTCGATAGGTATCAAAATTTGAAAAACAATTACTCTAAAATTAGTCTTTGTTTCTTTCTAATAGATAAAAAAGAATTTTCACAGGGTAATATATTACATTACACCAGCCAAGGAAGACAATAAAATCTTAACAAATCATTTCTCTTAAAAATAAAGAGTTATTGGCATCTGGAAATATAGCTCAGTGGTAGAGCATTCGACTACAGATCAAATGATCCCCTGTTCAAGCCCGGCTGTAAATCACTCTTTTCTTTTATTTATTTGTTTTTTATTAATGAGGCAATTCACGATAAAAGAAGAAGTACCATTTAAAATGGTATTTCTTCGTTTGTATTTTTTGTCAAGCCCAATATCAGCCGATGTGATATTGTAAAACACAAACGGAATTTGATAAACGACATTATCATTATTTTTAAAATTAATTTTTTTTTTTCCAAATGATTCCTCGTAATATATAATATTCAATAGAAGATTTATTCTATACTAATACACACGCAATCTGCATAAAGTGAAATATCATGTTTAAACGTATTGTACGACCGGACAACTACCGGTGGACAGCTATTATAAACAGTAAATGAAATGTTTACTTGCAGTCATTTAAAAATGCAGTTTAATAATCGTCTGCTATTCTGATTTTTAATTCAATTGCTTTATTTTCGTATCACAGAGGCAACAACAGCTTTGTGCGTGAATTTTATGAGGACAGCATTAAAATGAAAGATAACTATATCGTACAATATTCTCTCTCGAAACAAAGCTAGACATTTGTAATTTTGAAAAGACTTATATTCTTTTTAGCATACCACTTTATTATTGTCAGTAATTCCCTGAAGATTTTAATAGACACTAGAATTGTTCAGACAACTATCAAAGAAAGCTGAGACTATCTTTAGGGTAGAGCAGCTGAGAAGTGCCAGCAACAACAACAATAACCGAGATGAGACATTATTTCAAGTGTAAACAAAGTTATTTAAATTTCTTTTTTCTTTTTCTTTTCTATTTTTCTTTCTTAAATTCTTTCCTGTTTTTCTTTCTTCTTTCGTAAATTTCTTTTCTATTTTTCTTTCTTCTTTCGTAAATTTATTTTCTTTCTTTCTTAAATTTCCTTTCCATTTTTCTTTCTTAACTTTTTTCTATATTTCTGTCTTTAAATTTCTTTTCTATCTTTCTTTCTTCGTTAAATTTCTTTTCTATCTTTCTTTCTTCGTTAAATTTCTTTTCTATTTTTTCTTTTCGTACATTTCGTTTCTATTTTTCTTTCTTTCTTAAATTTCTTTTCTATTTTTCTTTCTTATTTGTAAATTTCTTCTCGATTTTTCTTTGTTTATTTCGCAAATTACTTTTCAATTTTTCTTTCCTCTTTCGTAAATTTCTCTTAAATTTTTCTTTTTACTTTCTTATTTTTTTCTGTTTTTCCTTCTTATATTATAATTTTCTTTATTTTTCTTTTTTTAAATTTTTTTATTAATCGTTCTTACTTTGTAAATTTCTTTCATATTTTTCGTTCTTTCATTCATAAATTTCTTTTCGATTTACTCTTCTTTCTTCAATCCCTAGTCTTTCTTTCTTTATCCTTAGAAAATGTAACCATTTATCAGGCAATAGGTCGAATTCTCAAGTTCATAATAATGAATAGAATATTCCCATTTAATAGAAGGAAACGTGAGTGGGAAGTTGGGCGCATAACATTTAAATTTCTGTATGTTGGTACAGAAAAACAGGGAACAGGAAAGAAATTCCAAATGCAAGCAATTCGTGGACAGAAACTCATAGACTAGAAAGCCTTTGGCGCCTTGAGACCTTCAAATAAAAGAATGGAATTTAGCTGATGGTTGAGTTGGATTTATATCCAAAATTGTTGGGGGAGTTTGGTAGAGATTTTAAAGGTCAAATCGTTGAATTTTGACCCCTTGACAGCCAAATTTCTGACCGAAAACCTATTAAAAATTTTTTCCTACATCTCAATAATCCTTGTGTCAAATCTCGAGTCTCTAGACTGAAAATTGACAGAGTAATTTGGTAGGGAAATGTACACACACACACACAGACAAGTTCACCTTTATAGATATATAGATTTAATATGAAACGAGATGAAATGTGAGTGTGTAAAGACAATATTCAAAACGGAATATTTCCTATAAAGCTAGAGTAAGAAAAAATCGAAAAATTTTATTAAAAGTTACAGAGTGGTATTTTAGCTACGTGTACAGTGCTTGTGACATTGCAAAGATGCGAAATAGATCCTGTTTACTGAGTGTTTGACATCAAAGCAAAGATACATCCTTTTAAAAGCCTTATCTTCGTTCGTCGCCAAGTATCAGGTGTTGAGTGGTTTACACCATACGTAACTTTACGGTATTGTAAAAAGGAAAACAAATAAATCAAATACCAACACATTTTCTTCTTCACTTCGAACTTTCTCTCACAAGCATGATGTTGCTAGTCTCAATGTTTTTTTTTTTTTTTATAAATACTACTATGTCATGTGTTCTTTAAAAATTATCTATTCTCTGCTTCCTTTGTTCCAGCTCGTTTAATTCGCTGGTCTTGTGGTCTTCGTGAATTCGTTGTTTAAATACCTCATTGTAATGCAACTTATTCCAGTAGATTCTTTCCGATATCTCTAATGGTTGTGGAACTTTCTTCCTGTTCACTATTTTTTCTTACCTACAGTCTTGGCCTTTTCAAGACTAATGTTAGTAGGCATCTCTTGTCTTTGCAACAATCACCTTACAAGATTAGAACAGTAGTCCGATGAATCCAAATAATGTGAATAACCAATCCGCATCTCAAACATTCAGAAACGTCATAACTCTTATTACATTCTTCAATTTATAATGTCGTTTCTTTGCTGAGTTGTTATTTTCAGCTGATTATTGCAAAACATTTTAGATTAGCAGTTATCTTGCTCAGACACGGTATAAATCGTTGTGAAAAACATTATTATATTGTCAGTAACACGGTATAAAAATAACACATGAAAATTGAATAGACTGAAGCACAATTTGATTTGTCAGCTTAAATGCTATTTAAGCCTGACTTTGAAAATCCGGCAAGATAACTATATGTTAGAGGTAGAGTTTACACATTCTCCTCAACCTACTAAAGACACTTTCTCGATAGTTATCTGTTCAAATAGAAACACAAGATTAAAAAGAAAAGCATTTAAAATATTTCAATTTTATCAAGTGTATCTTTTGCGTTTTTAGCTTGCTAAAATAATAATGACTAAACAACGTTTGTTTTCACCTTCCAGTGGACAACAAAGGAGAAGAGAAAAATTCGGATTATTTTACCATTATTTGTAAATCTCTTTTTTTTTTTTTAAACTTTTTCTAGAAAACAATGTTGAGCTGGCTGCAGGCCTTTTCAAGATGTTGATATTTTCAGTGCTACTTGACATTTGGATTTCAAAAAGTGGCTTTGTTCAGTTTTATTTCTGTATCAGTTTGTGTCTTACTATATGTCAATAATTCAATAATTCTTCACCTATTGGTAATCACGTATTATTCACACAGAACAGACACCCACCCACATACATACATACATACATACATACATACATATAGTTCTGTATGTATGTATGTGTACATATATGTATGCATACATATAGATGTATATATCTGCGTATGCATATACGTGTACATATATCTATCTATCTCTCTCTCTCTCTATATATATATATATACACACACACACATGTATGATGAGAATAATGGAAAGAATAAGAATATTATATCATATACATATATATATATATATATATATATATATATATATATTATATAACACCGAATGTAGTGCCATAATTAATTGCTTAAGGTTTAGTTTTTTTTTCTATAGTTTAAATATAAACCATTAAAATTTCTATAGTTTAAACATAAACCATTAAAATGAAACTTTCAAGAAGAAGACTAAAATACACTTCTAAAGTATATTTCTCCTAAGCATAAATTAAATAAAAGCGATAAATAAGGGGTGGAGCAGAAAAGACGTCTCAATAGGGTTTTTTTTCCCGCTCCACCTCATGTTTATCCCTTTTATCTAATTTATGCTTAGGAGAAATATACTTTAGAAGTGTATTTTAGTCTTCTTCTTGAAAGTTTCATTTTAATGGTTTATGTTTAAACTATAGACATTTTAATGGTTTATGTTTAAACTATAGAAAGAAAAAAAAACTAAATCCTAAGCAATTAATCATGGCATTGCTATTCAAAAGTGTTATAAAATTATGTACCCATAAAAATCTTTACATTATATATATATATATATATATATATATATATATATATATATATATATATATATATCATAGAAATGTATGTGATATGATATAGCGGTCATTCAATAAATAAAGAATTTGCATTTCACCAAAGAAATACATTTAACTTTAAGTTTCCCCTTTCTTTAAAACACGTTTCTTCCATTGAAACACAATCTTTTGTATTCTTCCAGTATTGAAATCTTTGGATTTAGTATTTAGCTATTTTCTCAAGTGCTCTTTACTTCATCACTTGAAAACTTTCCAAGCAGTAATTCTTCGAGGAGGCCAAACAAGTGGAAATCAGAAGGGGGCCAAATCTAGATCTCTAAAAAGGATCTCTCAGCTGTTCATAACTGAACTGACTGATAGTTTTTTATATATTTTTTTTTTTCGTATTTTAATCTTTTTTTAAGGAGAGGTAGTCGTGTGAAACTTTGCACTGGCCTGATGTAAGAAGATCTGGCTGGGAGTGGGGGAATGAAATATCGCGGAGCTCTTTCTGTCTTCTTCAAATTATCCCTTTTATTAATATTTTTCCACAAAAATCAAAAACCAAAACATACTTCTTTATATATATTACACATTCTTTCATGGTTTCTATTTCTCAGCCAATAACAATTTCATAACAAACTCTGCTAAACCATGGATAATCTCGCCCTACCAAAATTCAACAATGACTGATCTGTCTCACCTTCTACCTAGCACTTAATCCTTATTCTTGATAAGTAAAATAACCTCTCTTCAATTGTTTTTTTTTTTTTTTACACAGGAATCACCATTTATCAAGGCCTGGAGGCCACTCGAGGATAAGGATTAATGTCTATACATTAGTCAATGTGAATATAGCGTAATAAACATAATTAGTGGAATTTTTGTAAGTTGGATTACATAGGGGGACGGTTCATCAAGAACTTGTTTACATTGGACTTGAAGACAATCAGATTGTAGTCAGCTGGAAAGCAGGCAAACGGAACAGAGTTCCATGGGCGTGCAGTTCTAAGAAAGAAGCTTTGTTCATGGAATCTATATTTAGGTTTAGGCACAGATAAAGAGTTTGGGGAAACTATTGGTAGTGGTTCTGTCTAGACGAGTGTTTTTTTGAAAATTTGGCGAGGGAGGGGCGAATCATAGATTGAAGCTCAGACGAGAACCTGCCATGGAAATAATGATAAAGCAGAGACAGGCTCGCAACGTCTCTTCTGTGGGAAAGAGGTTGCAGGGAAGAAAAAAGGGCATGCCCCACTAAGCTACAAAGTATATTTTGAACTCTGTCAAGGCAGGATAGGCTGCTTCTAGCAGCTCCAGCCCAAATGTGGCAACAGTACTCCATCATCAGCCGTACCTGGCTTTTATATGGGTAGAGAATTGAATCAGGAGTGAGGTATCTACTGGAGCCGTAGAAGGATCCACCATTTTCCCAGCAACCTTCACAATGGAATTTCATCCAGTTTAAATAGCCTCAATAAACATAGTTATTCTACAAAATTAAAATATTTTTTGCTTCAAGTCAATTTAAAATAATTTAGATCTATAGAAATAAATAATAAAAAAAAGAAGTTATTTTAGCTTTTTATAAAAGAATAGAGCATTCCAGGTAGCTGATAATTTGTATGTAAAATTTTTATAGGCACAAACATTTTCCCTTACTTTTCTAACTTATGCTGAGGGTAAAGTAAGTAGTGCTCCCAACTCTTTACTAAGCAGTTAGATTTTTATTTCAGCTTGCTCGTCTAGCTGCAACGAAGAGCTGTGATACAGCACAACCTTCTGTATGTGAGTATATGTATAAATGGCATTTATCCAGTATTATGAAAGACTCAACAACTAGAAGGATTTATAAGTTGAGAACGATAAGTAAGTGAAGCAACTCAAGAAAATGAATGTTGCTCTCCCCTACATTTCGGTGTAATAGTTAATTAAAAGATAACCTTAGTGTCGCTCTCGACTATGGTTGCTTTATTTATGTTCTAAAACATTGCCAATGCATCAAATGATGTCTCTGTCTTAAGTAAGGAAATGTCTTATGCAGAGACAACCATACTCTTTAAACAACAAATGCATAAATGCAAAAAGAAAAAAGCGAGTCGCCATCTTTATTTAGATTTCCCTTTGTGGATTGAATCGCCATCTTGGATTTTATTTTAATAACTGAAATGTACACTTGCATGAACTGATGACTGCGAATCATATAGAAGGTCAATCTATTATTAATGCTGAGTCAAATAATGTTTGTGTGCCTAAGACGTCTTTCCTATAATACTTTAATCGCATATAGAATACATGCAAAAATAACTAATTTCTGGGATTGAGTTATGCTTGTTATAGTTATATTTTAATTGTTATAGCTTGTAACTAAACAAGTCACCCATCACTTAATTGTCTATGCATTTTTTCTCTCCCCTTCCTATGTTGATTTAACCAATCTAATATACCGTTATGTAAGCGTTTAGAGAAAGAGTAATCCTCTCTTTTCAGCGTTGCCATCTAATTTACATAGGTGCATCTACATTCCACAAACATGTCTGCAAATCAGAAGGCAAAATGATAGAGCATTCATATTAGTTTTAGTTATGCAAGAAGAATTTGCTTTTCTAGTTGGCTTCGATGAAGCACGTCACAGGGAAGCAGCTGTAGATGAGCTTTAGGCCTTATCAACTTCATAACAAACTAATTCAAAATTTCTTTCTCCTAACAGGTCACACATCTGTTCAGCCAATCGTAGCTTAGCATTTACAACAACCTATTTACTTTCTAATATAATCAGATCTTAATTTCGAACCCTTAATGTTACCAGATAGATGTCTCCATTCAATCTCGAAAGACAATGGATACCCCCTGTAAGGGTAGCTGCAGGTGTAATTGTGGGGCAAGGGTTGCACAATCCTCAGCCACACCTCTCCTGTAGCGGCATGCTTGAGTCCAGTAGCAATAGAGGTCAAGGACGACTGGAAACAATGTTGAGCTAAGCGAAAAGCACACACAGCAACTGGACTTCCCAAATGGCCACCCATTTTAGTACTGACCAGCTTCAACGTTGCTGAACTTCTGCGATCTAACAGGAATCTGTGCGTCAACGTGATTAGTATTACTAGATAGATTTAAGTAAAGTTTATAGCTACTAGTGCTTATTTGAAATGTAATAATGTTAGATATGATATGAATGTATATATATATATATATATATATATATATATATATATATATATAGAGAGAGAGAGAGAGAGAGAGAGAGAGAGCATATATTTTTATTATTTTGATATTATAATCATTGATAGGAAGATTGCAATGAAGTTTGTAATCTTTTTTTTTTCTTGTACTGACTCAGTGTAATGCAAAGCGATATCTATAATCTTATACAATACTTTCTCTAATGAAGATACAATAGGCAATCTAATATGGAACTCTGGTTATCCACTGATTCGTACACTGAACCAGTCGAGTGAAATCCATACTATTAGATGAACGGTGCATCTCTTCTGTTATTTAATGTCACTAATATGGTGCGCAAAAAGATGCAACAATCTAACAGTTGGTATGACCTATCAGAAAAGTCGACTTGTCAAGAAAGACAAAATGATCTCTGTACGTGACATAAGGAACAAATGTCCAGCAGGTTACCATAACAATCTAGAGGAAGAGGGAAGGGGAGGAAATATAGGAGGTAAGAAGGGGATTATGAAAGAAGAAAAACTTCACAAGCGCAACAAAAAGGATTGGGAGTAGAGGGAAGGAATAAAGATCGGCTTGCAATCAAATAATTGCCTTCAAGAGAAGACAAATGAAATTAATGTAATTTATTTGCTGATCTCTTGCGTTTTGCATTCTCTGCAAACCTTACGTGTATTTATCTACGTACTTTGATACGAGAACCACTCGGCATTATTTCCCGCGTTTTCTTTTATTCATTGTCGTTTCTTCTGCTTAGCTTTTTTCTTTCTTGACAGGTGGCTAAAAGAGAGTGAAGCATGAATCCAAGATTCAAGTGCTTCAACAGCTGATGTCAAAGACACGGATTACCTGCTGACAATTTATAGAACAGAGCTGGTATTTATTGCTCTCGTTGGCCTGCACAGCTTTAGAACCCCAACGATCAATAAATAAGTGGGCTTGGTCTATACGGTAATGGGTACTAGTGCAGAGAGTGATCCGGACGTAAATAATAACGTTATTATTTAAAAAGCCATTCTTAACATGGGGAGGGGAGGGTGTTTTGTACCTATTCTATACTTCAACTTTACAATTGAATAAAAAAAATATATCATAAAACTTTAATTAAACTTGGAAATACGATTGAAAAAATAGCGCGGATCACTCTCTGCACTAGCACCCGGTAATGTTATGATCGAAATCCTTAGGTTGCAGATTTTTTATTTACGAATCAACAACTCTTCTTTTTTTTTTTTTTTACAAGGAAGTCAACGTTTATCAAGGCCTGGATGCCACTCGAGGAAAGGGTTAATGAGTGTAAAGTGGTCAGTGAGACAACAGCTCAGTGATCGTTTTTGGTGGGAATTGAGCAGAATTGAACTATTTAAGGGGACAGAATAGCAAGAAATTGTCCACATTAGACTTGAAGACGATTCTGTTGTAGTCAGCTGAGAAACAGGCCAGTCGAACAGAGTTCCAAAGGCGGGTAGTTTTAGGAAAGAAGCTTTATTCATGAGATTTGCATTTAGATTTAGGCACTGATAGAGAGTAAAGAAATTTGTTAGTAAGGGTTGTAGCATGCCAAGTGCTTTTTGTTGACAGTTTGGTGGGAGAGTAGGACATTGTACGGAGCTCAGACGAGCACTTGTCATGAAAATGATGTGAGAGCAAGGACACGCTCGCAACATCTTTTCTGTGAGAAAAGGATTGCAGAGAGGAGAAAAGGGCATCGCCTAAAAAGATTTAAATTTAATCTAAAAAAAAATAAGCCCGTGTGCATTTCATGAGATATAATCCCTCCCCCTCTTAACTTAAAACGTTGAACTACTTTTTGGTTTCCAGCTATTTAAAACCGAACATTTAAATCCATCTTCACTTTTTGTTTTTATACTTAGTTTTAGCTTCTGTTCTTCTCAAGATGAAATATAGATACAATAAAAGAAATATGATATTTTATGGTAGCTATATTATATTTATGCTATTAAAATATATTATATTATGCCATTAAAATATATTAATGCCATTAAAATATATTTATGCCATTAAAATATATTATAGTTATGTCATTAAAATATATTATATTTATGCCATTAAAGAAAATCACGGAAGTGTATACAGGGTGGAACGATAAAATTGTCATCATAGAAAAGACGACGTGATTCAATTTCTGTTTGATGTAAACCGATTTTCTTTTCTTTTTTTTTTTTTTGTTGCAGATCATCTGTTAGTTTGCCAGTTGTGTACAAATCCCAAGAACAATCAGAGCCTTTTATCACGTCTGAAAGGGACACAATATTCAATAGGCGAGATCGGAGATGCACTGCTGTAAAACTCATGCTCACTATCGATCCACGGTATGACAACAAGACCATTGCCAGCACCCTCAAAATGCAAATCCAGACAGTTCAACACTTGAGGGCACAACTTAATGAAGTTTCCAGCCACGGTTATGTTCTTTGGTGTGGTTTCAAGTAAGGACCACATCATGCCACCTCACATCTTCGAAGTTGTCTTAAAAGTCAACACTAAAGTGCACCTGAACGTGCTGAAGAGTGGTAGTCCCCTAGTACAATCAGGTGAGCTCTGGCAGACCCTGGGTGTGGCAGCAGGACTTGGACCTGGCCCACAAGTCCAAAGAGAACCAAGCTTGGCTTCAGAAAGAGACTCCAGCCTCTGTCCAACTACCGAAAAGTGATATTCTTGTGCTTATTTACAAGTATTTCAATGGCAAGTGCTCTGACGAACTTCGAGCACTAGTATCCCCTCGACAACAATACTCTCAACAACCCCGACAAGCAGTAAAATTCCACCCTTACACTGTAAAGATCTCTAGATGCTATAAAGCCTTCTACTCGAATAGTTTTTTCTCCTGGATGGCTTTACTTTGGAATTCCCGCCCGGACCCCTACCTTCCTGACTGTACTGATATGCAGAAGTTCAAGTGTAATGTGAACAGACATCTTGCTGCCCAACTCCATAAATAGTATCCCTGCAAATCTGGTCCCAAATAATAGCCCCTCATGAATAAGTGGCCCTGTGCCTTATTTGGGGTGGAAGTAAAAATAAAAATATCTGCATCTATATATTATTTTTAAAATATAATTATTCACTGACATGTGTTTCGTCATCTACGACTCATCAGAGTGGCTGAATCTAGTGAGATACGAAATCAGAACCCCATGGAAAGGAGCATAAACCTCTACCACTAGGTTATCACACACGACTACTTGAATGTATCGCGTTTTTTTTTTTTTTTTGTAGATGTTATTTGGTTTTTGCAATTTTTTTTTTTGAATGAATGTAGGTAAAAGTGCACTTTCGTATAATTCATTTAAAAAAAGTATCGCAAAACACAAAACAAATAAAATCTGCATATATATTTGTTGTTGTTATATATTTCTATAATATATATATACTAGCATTTACGCCCAGCGTTGCCCGGGTGTTTAGAGGTGTATGTTGTGCAAAAAAAAAAAAAAAGCGGTCAATTTTTAAAAAATTTGACCCCCTTTATGACCAGTTAACATTTATTGTTCAAGGCTCAAATAAAGTTAAGTTAGATCCATGTCCAAAGAACCTATATCTAAAATTTTAAGTGTTTATACCTAAAATTCTCGGAGCAGTTCGGTAGAGTTCTCAAAGAGCAGATCATTTATCTTTGACCCCTTAAATATCTGGCCGAAATGGATCACGTAGATTTTCCCAAATCTCAGTACCCTATATATCAAATTTCGAGTCTGTAGACTAAACATTGACAGAGTTATTACGTAGGGAAATGTACACAGACAGACACACAGACACGTTCACTTTTATAGATATATATTTCTTGTTGTTGTTAGTTATTTCTATGATATATATATATATTTGTTGTTGTTATATATTTCTATGTTATATATATATATATATGTATATATATTTGTTGTTGTTGTTATATATTTCTATGTCATATATATATATATATGTATATATATTTGTTGTTGTTGTTATATATTTCTATGTCATATATATATATATATATATATATATATATATTTGTTGTTGTTGTTATATATTTCTACGTTATATATATATATATATATTTGTTGTTGTTATATATTTCTACGTTATATATATATATATTTGTTGTTGTTGTTATATATTTCTATGTTGTATATATATATATATATATATATATATATATATATATATATATATATATATATATATATATACATGATTTAATATAAACGTCTTTCAATAAATAAAGAATTTGCATTTCACCAAAGAAATACATTTAACTTTAAGTTTCTCCTTTCTTTAAAACACGTTTCTTCCATTGAAACACAATCTTTTGTATTCTTCCAGTATTGAAATCTTTGGATTTAGTATTTAGCTATTTTCTCAAGTGCTCTTTACTTCATCACTTGAAAACTTTCCAAGCAGTAATTCTTCGAGGAGGCCAAACAAGTGGAAATCAGAAGGGGGCCAAATCTAGATCTCTAAAAAGGATCTCTCAGCTGTTCATAACTGAACTGACTGATAGTTTTTTATATATATGTTTGTTTTGTTTTGTTTTGTATTTTAGTCTCTTTTAGAGGAGAGGTAGGTCGTGTGAAACTTTGCACTGGCCTGATGTAAGAAGATCTGGAAGAGAAAGGCGGTGGAATATCATAGAGTTCTTTCTGTCTTTTTCAAATTATCCCTTTTATTAATATTTTTCCACAAAAATCAAAAACCAAAACATACTTCTTTATATATATTACACATTCTTTCATGGTTTCTATTTCTCAGCCAATAACAATTTCATAACAAACTCTGCTAAACCATCGATAATCTCGCCCTACCCAAATTCAACAATGACTGATCTGTCTCACCTTCTACCTAGCACTTAATCCTTATTCTTGATAAGTAAAATAACCTTTCTTCAATTTTTTTTTTTTTACACAGGAATCACCATTTATCAAGGCCTGGAGGCCACTCGAGCGTAAGTGTTAATCGCTATACATTAGTCAATGTGAATATAGCGTAATAAACATAATTAGTGGAATTTTTGTAAGTTGAATTACATAGGGGGACGGTTCATCAAGAACTTGTTTACATTGGACTTGAAGACAATCAGATTGTAGTCAGCTGGAAAGCAGGCAAATGGAACAGAGTTCCATGGGCGTGCAGTTCTAAGAAAGAAGCTTTGTTCATGGAATCTACATTTAAGTTTAGGCACAGATAAAGAGTGTGGGAAATTATTGATAGTAGTTTTGGCTAGACGAGTGTTTTTTGTGAAAATGTGGTTTCTATTTCTTAGCCAATAACAATTTCATAACAACAAACTCTGCTAAACCATGGATAATCTTGCCACTCGAGGATGAGGGTTAATGGCTATAACAAAAAACTAATTTTGCATTTAAACTCTTGTGATAGAAATCTTTAAAAAAAAAAAAAAAAGAAAAAAAGAAACAAGAAACTTTCTCACTCTATCCCAATATTGTTTCTGACGCATTGGACTCTCCTTGCCATTGGACATAAGCATTAGTGGTTCAGAATAAGTGAAGAGTGTGCAACACCTGTTTCTCTACAGATTCTTGGCACAGGCACTTTTATAAAGAGATCTATTATCTCCATTGTTTTATAATTGGGAAGGATAAACCTATTTACCAAGTATATATTTATCTCAATTTTTTATGAGATTTAAGCTATAATTAAATAATATAACATGTTTTTTTTTTAAATTTTAGCAAAACGCAATTAAAAATGCTCGAAATTAATAACTTTATATCGTTCTTTTTTTAGAGCCTTCATATTATACCTTGATTGCTTAGAATTATTTTAGAGGTATCACCCATTTACATCTAATTAATGGTCCACAGATGTCTGAGTACCTATTCTCTGACAGGTGCCCCAGTTCTCTATATAAATAAAAGCGACTGATTATCTGACAGCCTACCTGTCTATAATAGCCTGGGAAATTACTAAATTGCTTCCAACAAAACTGTGTATGTATCATAGGCTATTCAAAGATGACAACAATCTCGAAATTCAAGCATAAACTAAAGTAATTTTTAATAAAATAATGTAGACTGATTCAAAAGTTTTTTTTTTTTTTTTTTTTACTTATTCCAAAGTGTGGTATCTGTTCTGATACTGGACTGAAATATAAACATTATGTATAGATTTTTAGCACTTACTTCAATAATGCTCAGTACATGAGTAAAGCCAGGTAGTAAAGTATAATACTATATTTATAACCTAGTGCGGAGGCGTATATGCAAAGGCAGGCAAAATGACGTCATCAGTAAAGAAAAAAATATAAAAAAGAGAAAAAGGAGACGATCGTGAGAGAGACGTGGAACACGGAACGAACTGACGTTTGAGATCACGTTAGAGGCGTGGATAAGTTCGAGATCACGTGGGTGAGGTCACGGTTGTAAAAATGAGGAAATCCATGTCATTGTTACAAAGAAAAAGCGAATTGAAGTTCTTTTCTATTCTTAATCTCCTTTGCGACTGAGATTACAACGTGTTAGTTCCTGGACAACATTACATATTTATGGCAATTAAGCTACATAGAAACGTCTACATTTCATCCTTGTAAGGAATCACCAGGCTAAGTGCGGACACCTCTGTATAGCTTGAATGCGCTATATATTTTCATACCTTACGATATACATATTACTAGAGCAAATCGGTTGGCCTCAACATGCATCTTAGGGAGACCAAGGTGATGTTGAACCAGCATGCTGCCAAGTCGCCAATAATTGTTGATGGAAAGATCATTGAAGAAGTTGAAAACTACATCCATTTGGGGGGAAAAAAATTACAAAAGATGGAGATCTCCTCCCTGAGATAAAGAGAAGGATAGCATTGGGAAAGTGGAGAACATCATGAGAAGCTGAAAAACAAGTATGGCAATCAAATGAACGATCTTCAATCTTGGCAGTGGCACAAAGGAAGAGGGAGAAGATAATGTTGGGCATCACTCTACAAGACAAAAAGACAAACATCTGGGTCAGCCAACAAATAAGAGTTATTAACATCAATACTGCCATCAAGACATCCAAACACAGATGGGCAGGGCACGTAGCCAGACAACATGACAAAAGATTGTCCATCAGAACAACGGAATGGACACCTCGTGAATATAAGAGGCCAAAGGGAAAACCAAGAACGAGATGGAAAGGCAATCTAATATAGCACATGGGTCCCACATGGCAGTGAATAGCTGGGGGCAGAGAGAGAGTTTGCTAAAGTTTAGGGATGGGTTTCCTGTTGAATGATAAACCTCTTAATGATTGATTGACTATATATTATTGAAAATATCTACTTGGTTCCTCATAAGTCACTTCATATCAATGCAATTTTTCAAATAGACATAATTATAGAAAGCATGTTTTTAACATCAACCTCTTTATGATGATGAAATGAATTGAAATTCGAAAACTGGCATCTGTTAATACGTTTACAAGATGTAATTTATTATTTTGTTCAAAATATATTTTTGTTCCACAATACTAAAGAATTCTTTTAAGCACCATCTCCACTTTTCCTCATGTGGTGATGGTTAAAAGATCCTATCTTTTGGATGTTCTTGTGAGGAGGGTGACCTAAAAGCAGGGGCAGCGGCAAATAAGAAGAAGAAGAAGTCGATAACAACAAAGAAGAGCAATCATCAAGAGCATGCAGGCAAAAAAAAAAAAAAAAAAAAACTTTTCCCAATTTTATGTCCAAAAAGATCAGTCATATTTTCCAACTACTTCTGTAGCCAACCTCTATTGATAAGGGCATTTACCTAGAAACTGCCTACGTAGCAGTCAGGACGTAGAGATAATAAAATCAATACCTTTATTTTTCCAGAAACTTAAGTCGCTTCAGTTCTTTTCTAACAGAGAAGGCAACATATTACAAATTTCGTTTCATCAGAAATAAATACGCAAGAAAAGAATTGAGTAAACAATAATATAAACAAAGAACAATCGTACATACCAAATACCGGGGGGGGGGTTATTCCGAAAGCCGTTCTTAACATGGGGAGGTTGGAGGGTGGGGTATTCCAAAGCAGTTCTTGACATGGGGAGGACGGGTTCTTATAATTCGCTGGGGCATGTTGTCTGCTGGATTTATTATTGACTTCCCTGAAGTGCAGTATCTGCTTCTACTTATAGTTAGGAGAGTAAATTACCATAAAATTTATGTCTGAATTTTTTTTAGATGATCATTAAAAGTTTGTATTATTTTAATTATTCAGACTACTGTTCTCATCTGGAGTATTATTCTCACAACGTTTCAGTCGATGTAAACTGATCTTTTTTCAGGTGTATTGTTAAAATTTTTTTTTTTTCTAACGCGCCTCTCTTTTCTTGGTTCCTTGTTATCCGAACAACTTGGTTAATTTTGAGAAAGAATAACACAATAAAATTCTTGTATTTAAAATAACGTATATTTACGAGTAAAGGTTAAAGTTTCCAAAACAGTTGTTCTGGAGGAGTTTCTGTTTGTTGCAGAAAAAGAGAGTAATTTCTGAGAAGTGCTCGCTGTTAATCCTTTTTTTTCTTTCTTTTTTATTGTTGCAAGCAACTCCAAGTAATAGTGGGTAATTTGCATAAGTGGCTTTATGCAAATTACCTTACAAAGTTTGAGTACAAATAATTCTAACAGTATCTTACCGAATGCAGGAATTCTTCTTTCGAATATGGAAATCTGGACAGTTCCATTCAAAATCTCATCCAGATTCCCAAGTTTAACAGAAAGATGTGGTGTAGAGGACTATATAAGCAACACTGGCTTGTCTACTCTTTATAAACCAACTGACCAACTGGCCAAACAGCAAAATAACACCCATGAGGAGATGCCATCAAGAAGATATGGGCCTAATCATCAGAAAAAGGCGATGGAGGTGGAGAAGGAATGTTCACCGGAAAGACCCACAATCAATCACAAGCACAGCATTGCACAGATGGCAAAAGGAAGAGAAGGGGTCCGAGAGAAACTTGGGAGAAGAATGGTGGAAAGGGAAAGAAAAGCTATGCTGCATTCTTGGGGTTCACTGGCTAGGTTGGCTCAGGATAGGCGGAAGTAGAAGGGCTTCGTAGCTGCCCAACACACCACTGGGTGTAATGGTTGATGATGATGACGGCGGAGTTCCCCAGGTAT
>NC_136485.1:154429058-154489058 GCF_053919585.1 Euprymna scolopes | reverse complement strand
TAAAGATAAAACTGCATTTATGAAAGCTGGATGTTCATGAAGAGACTCTATCCAGTCTTCAAAAGCATTTTTTTTAAATAGACACTAAAAATGGACGCCAATTATTAGTCCTAAAACACTCTGAGAACTCTTGCTATTTGAGCTTATAAAATTACTAGCGGGGGTACCCGGCGTTGCCCGAGTGTTTGTTTCCGGGATGGGGGGGGGGAGTTTTAAAAAATGTTATGGTAGGTAAGTAGGAAGGATCAAACCCGGAGTCATGAATAAAAGTAGGAAAATAAAGTGTGAAAAAAAAAACAAAAAAAAACATATGCAACGTTAACAGTTCGGCCACCAAGAAAAGTCCATTCCAGTTGTTTAGGAAAAAAAAAAAAAAAAACGACTACGGTAGGTCGGCGCGAACGTGAAAATATAATGTGAATTGTCCAGCACGCTAACCACTACGCCACAGAGCACTGCAGCTTAGTTTAGTGATTTTAAATAACTTCACATGAAAGAACTACGAAGCCAAACCGGTGTTCTCTTCTCAACTGTTCCTTGTGAACGATCCCCAAACGGTGTTAAGTGGTGGCAGGGGGAGGAGGAATTTATTAGAGAGAAAATATTTTACCACTTCCATTGATCTTAACCGATTTTGGCCGTGACTTCTCAGCAGAAAAAGTATAGAAATCTAAGATTATCGAGGAATTTAAGAAATAATAAGCCTATAACACACCTCAGATATTGTTCTGCCGTTTGTGCATATTATATTTGCATGAAATATCTTGATTTTTAATCCTATTAAGGTCAAAATCCGACGGGAAAAATGAGTTCATTTTATTTATATAGAGAAGAGATATAAGGGATTTGTAAATATACTAGATATTTATTTTTGAAATTAAACTTAATCGAGCCCCCTATTGTTTTTATTGCACATCTCCAAATCAGTATATATATATATATATATATATATATATATATATATATATATATATATACACTGATTATAAAGATTAATAATTATAAACTATGAATCAGATTCAATAGGGAAAGCAAACAAAATCAACTCGAGTGTACGATCGTTTCAGAAATGATATTCATTTTATTTAGAATTGACAACTATGAGTGTAGTCCCGAAAGAAAAAATAACAGAACTCCTCTTATCAACACCACAATTTCCACCTACAAATCGCGACTCTAAGTTTTTTTCGAAGTTGTCAAACACAACTCACTTTCCTTTCTCTTAATTGATCCCTCTTAAAACAAATGAATGCCACACATGAAAACATCCAGCTGCTACCACAAGTTCTTGTACCTCTGGATCTTCCCACGATACTCACACCCGACATGCGAAACAGGTGCCCTGCCGCTTTTGTGAGTAGCTTTTTCTATAACAATGATCATATTCGTTTGCATAAATGTTTTGTATGTATAAATCCAATCGCCTGTATAAGATGAGACAATAATGTAATTGCAAAAATATATATATTTTAAGATTCTTCATACTTTAATGTGCTACTCATCATTAGATACAACGATAGCATATACCTTTAAGTGCATGGTCTTCTTATACCTACACGTACCTATTATCTCTATCTCTACAATTATATAGGTCTTGGATATAGCCTTAAACTATATCCGATGGTGAAGCCCCAGCTTGTGGGCTTTGGGGAGTGTGGAGCTACCCCTTAATTGCCATTGTTCCCACGTCCACTATGACCCAGAGTGGTAGTACCTGTTAGGGTCCCAACTACGGTTTAAATAGAATCTGACTTGAAAAAAAAATCAAATATATTCTATTAAAACATTTCAAAATAACTGGATTCGGCATTAAATAACCTGAAAAGGGTTGATATGCCGTAAAACAAAAACAAGCAACCGACCAATCAACAATTATATAAATGCAACGTTGTCTGTGTGTGTGTAAGTTCGTCCAGCCGTTTCAGAGTCTATACGACTCTGAAACGGCTGAACAGATTTTCTTTAAAGTTTACAGAACTTTATTGTATAATTTTGGGTGTGATCTTACTTAAGTTTTATCTCAGAATACCCCCGATAATCGATAATCGAAACTGTTATTTTAATTTATCTATCATCGATAGAACAACGGGTTGTGAAAATTCTACTGTGGGTAAATTGATAACATGTTTTTTTATTTATTTATTTATTTTATTTTATTTTTTTTTTGCATGACGTGATCTGTAGGTTTAAACTCCGCTCATAAATTTTTTTTTTTTTCAGTAGTTGCAAAGAATTTCATAAGACTTCAAAATTTTTTTTTTTTTTGGTTTTTATATGACGTGGTCTGTAGGTTCTAACCCCGCACATAAATTTCTTAATGCTTTTTTTTTTTTCGTTAACTGGAAAGAAGTTTATATAAAATAATTTTATGAAAGAAACAGTAGATTCTCTACAGTGCAATGTAGAATAACATATATTTTGGACTAAGTTACTGCATGGAGGCACTTGAAGCTTCCTCCTGCGCGATTTCACGGATTTCGATGACAATGAAAATATGGGATCGTGAAATATTCGTTGATCATCATTCAATCCCGGGCGACGTCGGGTCTTCCTGCTAGTTAATAATAATAATTTTATAGCATTCATGAGAAAAATATGTGTAACTTTTGGGAAGACAGTTTATCTAAGTATCTCTCCAGTAAAATGGTAATGACGGATTTTATCATAAATGTCAAATATTTTTCTTTTCTATTATCTGCTTCAAAATGGTAGCAGTAAAGAATTCAAAGACTTTTGAACAGCCATGTTATAACTCATGCCGACAGCAGCATTTGATCATTTATCACACGAAGCTACAGTTTTTGAGCCGAAAATAGCTTTAATTAATTTAATTTAGTTAATTTCAAATTAATCTTTGTTGGATCATTTCTTTTACGTTCAAAAGTGAACTTTTTAATTAAGCCATTCAATATTAAAAACGAAAGACTTCAGTTAAATTTCCCTTTTAATGAAATGATTTTTAATATGTTCAGAAAGCATTTAATTATTATTAATAATAATAATAATAATAATAATAATGATAATAATAATAATAATAATAATAATACAGTACGAACCTGATAAAAGGTATAAACACATATGCAGTATTACTAGCAAGATACTCTAGACTGTTCAGAGGATGGATCAAAGAAGAACTTGGGCATCTCGACCAGAAAACCAGGAAACTTATGATTATACACAATGCACTATACCGCAAAGATGATGCTGACCGACTCTCTGTGAAAAAGAAGAGGGCTGGTTTATACAGAAGACTGTGTAAATAACACAAAAAAGGAATTCGAAAAATACTTAGCGCAGAACAATTATGGATAATTACTGCAGCAAGAGACACTGAAAAAAAAATGAACAAAACAGATAACAGAGAGATAAGTGAAAAGGCGATAAAATAAACATAAGAGAAACAGCTAGCGGATGTTTCATAAGTATAGAAAAAGGAGGAGTCCAGAAAACACTTATAAAAAAAAAGGACACCTAAACACAGAAACTGAATCCCTAACAACAGCTGCCAAAGATATTGTGATTAGAACCAACTACATCAAAGCAAAGATCGGCAAAAAACACACAATAAAAAAACCCAGCAAATTCAGACTGTGTGGAAAAAGAGACGAAACGATAAACCATATAATAAGTAAATGCAGGAAACTAGTCCCAAAAGAATATAAAAATAAACATGATCAAGTGAGGAAGGCAGTACACCGGGAATTATGCAAAGAACTGCATCTTGAACACCCAGGGAAAAATACAAGCAGAAACCGGCAGCAATACTTGAAAACCAAAATCACAAAGTTCTATGGACATAGATGTACAAACAGATAAACCCATCCAAGTAAAAGACCAGACGTCATAATCACCAAGGAAAAGTCCTGCCAGATTATGGATTTCGCCGTTCCAGCAGACCACAGCATGCCATGGAGACAAAGAACTGAAACAAATGCATAGAATTGGTCATAGAACTCAAAGGGATATGGAAGATGAAGAAAGTCAAAATAGGGACACTACGAACAATAACGAAAAACTTCAAAAAAAGAATGGGAGAGATTGGAATTAGGGAGATAGCTGAGAAGATACAATGGATAACAATACAAACAAAAACGATTGAAATATTAATGAAAGACTTTAAATGCAGAGACTAATACAAACGCTAACTGGACAAATAGAAAATACAAGTAAAAAAAAAAAGCATAAAATAAATCGCAATAAAAGTAAAAGAAACAGATACAGGAACACTACGTGGGATCAAAAAAACTGAAAATATATAATTGTAGAAACTTGTAGTGTCTGCATCACCTCGCACCACACCAACTAGTCATCAAGAGTCAAAAAGGATGGAAAAACTGAGGAGAGAAAGCACTAACCAGACCTCCACTTGATAAATACAGAAAGCACTGGGATCTTAATGTGGGTTATTGCCACCCAAATTCCAGTGAAGGCCAATAGTTTTCCAGCGAGAAATCAATGGTAACGGCTGGTAATACAAATTCATTTGCAAAGGGTATTGGAAAAGGTGGAGAGTACTGGTAATCTGATGAGACTTGTTGTCACCTAGACTCCAGGGGACAATAATAATAATAATAATAATAAGAAGAAGAAGAAGAAGAAGAAGAAGAAGAAGAAACAAATGTTTATTTGAAAGTCAAAGGTCACAATATGACAAAAACACTGATCTAGGATCAAATATCCTTGAACAACAGTTCAAGTGTCCAAAACTGACAATTAACAAATCTCAAATAAAATATACAAATAAATATATATATATATATATATATATATATATATATATATATATATATATATATATATATATATATAGCTTTGATTTATTCATTGTCAATTTTTGACGTTTGAACTCCTACTGGATTTGTGACTCCAGTTTATATATATATATATATACTAGCAAAAGTACCCGTCATTGACTGGGTTCAAAAACAGCCTACAGAAAATGGACTCTGATTTATGAAAGTATGATAGGTTATGAAAACGAAGGGTTGTAAAGAGATAGCTTCGAATTTGGGGGTATCAAAACCAAAGCAAAATATGATGAAAGTAAAAATAAAATAGATAAACCCCATAATTAATTATACCATACCTGTTCACACTGAAACACTTATCACAATATTCTGTGGATCTATATTAAAAAACCTTGTTAAACTTTTGACATATTTCCATTCTATGGAGGTCAGGCGCGAACGAGCAACCCATAATTTTATTATACCATATTTCTTGAAACTGAAACATAATTATCAAAGTATACTTACGCAGATAGATATGAAAAGTCTTTATTAAAGTTTGTGCCTATTTCCATTCTATGGAAGCCAGGCGCGAACGCAGACCCCATAATTTTATTATACCATCCCTATTTAAGTTAAAACATACTTATCAAAGTATTCTTATGTATATCTATATCAAAAACACTTGTAAAGGTTTTTTTTTTTTTAATTTTACATTTTTTATTTCCATACTTTATGGACCAGGCGCGTACGCAGACTCCACAATTTTAATGAATCATCATTATGCCAGATTAAACACAGCCATTCCTGTGTCTCGATACATCTTCTATCATTATATGTGATCGGTTTTCTATAATAGTCAACCATATAGGAGCCTATTCGTGACCAGACACACACACAGACGTTCAGTTTTATATTATATATATATATATATATATATATATTTTATATATATATATATATATATATATATATATATATATATATATATATATATATATATATATATATATATTAGTCCTATACATAAGGCTTTGTGTCTAAAAAGAAAATACAACTTTGTTATACATCGGTCGTGGGTCATGGAATTGCATTCATCTGCAAAATATCTAGCTAATTTGCATATTCTTTCAAATATTCATTTTAATTAATTCCCTATATGATTTTTTTCGGTTTTCTTATTTGATGATCATCTTTAGTCATTAGTTAGTAATTATATTCATATAGATATTCTACATGATTAATACTTGTGTAATGTTTGTGTAAAAAGCTTATAGTAAACACAAACCTCTTTCTATATATATATATATATATATATATATATATATATATATATATATTACGAAACTTAACATATAGGACATTCGAACCATTTATATTTGGGTTTTAGCTGAGGAAAATCGGTGCAAAAGTGTGAAAAGTAGAAAACAAATGGAATTTGCCAGGTGAAGGTCGAACGATGGCATTACAAATATGCATGCGTTACGTAATATATATATAATAATGATAATATATATATCATATTTAAATTTTTAGTCTTACAGCAAATTTGTCTTCATAGATCAGGCATTAGCATCAAAGGAAAAAGTAAATCATAAGCTAAATGTTTTGGTTTTGATTCTCGAGGGAGGGCACGAGTCATTTTTTTTGTTTAACTTAAATCATTAATATATATTGAGTCCAATGATAAATACGAAGTCTGCATTAATCCAAATATCATATTTAAGCGTATTATACGACCAGGCAATGCCTGACGGCCTGCGAGTATATATATATAGGAAGAGAAGCTGTAAATATCTTATAATATGTTTCCATTACGCCATTTTGAATGATTCAAAATGGTGTAATGGAAACATATAAGGTATTTACAGTTTCTCTTCTAAATCATGTTTAAAACGCACTTTACTTCCTTTTGATGAATTGATTGTTTCTATTTCTTTTGAGGAGTCAAGGGCAAAACAGATTCACTAATTGATATAATAATTAATTGATGATGGGCTACGAAACAGATACAGTCAAGAATTGTAAATGTCTACTGAATTAAAGGAATAAATTATAAGATGGTCAACATCATGAACTTTTAAATATAAAATTCTGTCATTTATTTACTATATTGCTCTGTAATTACGTTGATCTTCTTAAATAAGGATTGGTATATATTATAAGGAAATAAAGTAGGTTTCCACAGAAAATATATATATATATATATATATATATATATATATACTAGCTGTTCCTACCGGCTTTGCTCGGGCCCTATGTACTGTTCATAAGGTGCATATGTATACATTAACAAGTGTGAAAATGTAAAGTAATGCCTTTCTATATAATAGTCTTCCTTAACTGCCATAGAGAAAAGACAGACAGACATTTTCACTTTTATAGATATATCGAGAGATAGATAGATAGATAGATAGATAGATTGGATGCAATATATAGTAATGATTTAAAACATATAAAAAAAAGCCTCATGCGCCACCACCGAGAATTGAAACCAAAACGTTCAGCTCATGATTTATTTTCCCTCTGTCGTCAATGACTGCGCAATGAAAACCTGTTTACTTCAAGGCTAAAAATTAAAACATGAACCAATAACTACTACTTTATGCATTCGTAATGCCGGCGTTCGGCCTTCACCTGGGAAATTTCATTCTTTTTAATTTTCGCATTTTGCACTGATTTTTCCGGGTTAAAATCCAAATATAAAGTTTTGCATGGATTAAAATACCTTATATATGAAGTTTCATGTCTGTAGACCCAAAGCTCTAGGAGTCTGGTAGGCAAAATTTGTTAAACAAAAATATATACGTATACATAAATATATATGGAAACAATTTTGTGTTTACTATAAACTTTTTACGCAAATATTATGCAAGTATAAATCGTGTAGAATATCTACATGAATAAAACCGAAGCAACTAATAGGGATTAATTAAAATGAATGTTTAAAAGAATATGCAAATTAGCTAGAGCTTTTGCTAGTGAATGCAATTCTCCAACCCATATATAAGAAAATTGTATTTTCTTTTTAAATAAATAGAGAGGGGATTTTTAACATGAATATCAATACACACAAAAGAAAAACGAATTTATATATATATAATATATATACACGAAAACTCACGATGACATTTTAGTCGGTTACAAAGCAATTTAATATTGAACTCTCCTGTCAAAAAGTTATGAACTTTTATAATTGGAGGTAATAAATGATTGGTTATGATGAATGAGGTATGTCAATAAAAACTTATTTTTTGAGTGTTACTTTTTGTCTTCTGAAGACATAATTATCATATTATATATTTCTTTACAATAGGAGTGATCATTTATCAAGGCAAAGGACCAATCACAGACTAGGATTAAGGAAATAGAGATGATTACCAACCGGAGGATATGAAACACTATAGGAGTATTAACATTGATCGATGTTATGAACTGTGTTTTATTACTTAGTTATTTAGTGTGTTAATTTGATAATACATTTTATAAACACTTCTACTTGATGCTAAAAGCAATTTTAATGAATGAGAAGAGCCATTTCTGGCGGTGTAAAAATATGCATTTAAAAGAATGTTAAATGGATTGCTTGAAATTTAAAAAAAAATTATTATTGCATTTTAACCCCAAACAAGGCGCAATGCCACTTTGATGCAGGCGACTACTATCTAGGACATAATTTGTAGCAGTATTATGTGGGGAGCTGAGCAGCAAGATGTCTGTTTACATTACACTTGAACTTTTGCATGTCAGTACAGTTGGAGGAAAAGGAACCCAGAAGGGAATTGCAAAGTCTTGAAGTCCTAGGGAAGAAACTATTAGAGTAGAAATCTTTATTTCGTTAAGAGTTTTTACTGTTTAGAGATGGGATTTTGCTGCTTGTCAGGTTTGTCTGGGGTATTTACGTCGAGGGGGTACTAGGGCTTGTTATTCGTCAGAGCATCTACCATTAAAGTACTTGTAAAACAGGCAGAAGGATGCAACATTTCATCGATAGGACAGAGGTGGAAGCCTAGCTGATAGTGAAGGACTTATTAAGTAGGCAACTCTCTGTTGAACCCTGTCTAAGAGGGAGAGACTAGTAGCAGATGTACCAGCCTAAATGTAGCAACAATACTCCATACCTGGGCGAATGGTGGCCTTGTAAATGTACAGGATACTTTCAGGGGTAAGTAGCTTTCTAGCACGCTAGAGAGAGCCTACCTTCTTTGCAGAAGCCTGCCTCCCTCTCGCAGGGGGACCTTTGAGGCCTTCGGGCCAAGATCAAAGTGTAGTATCTGTTCCGGGAGATACTGCAAGCAAAGATCATATGTGGGGGTAACCCCACATATCAGACCTTGGTCAATGTAGGGGAAACCCTTCATACCAATTGCCACTATCCAGCTTCCATTTCCCACTCATCATGAGCTTGTCCCCTTTTCCCTCCCCCCTCCCCCACATTAAAAAACGGCCTTGTGCCTAATTTGCTCAGTGGGGAAACAAATAAATACAACCTACCTTCTTTGCAGCAGCCCTAGCAATCCACTCAATGCATCTGTTCAAACTCATATTCCTCGTGAATGAGCTACTTTCAGGTAATGTGTCATTAGTCATGGTTGTTAGTAGTTGAGAATTTTTTTTATAGTTATTAAAAGAAAGGAGCTTAATCTTGGCAGCATTGAATGTGACCAACCATTTTTGTCTCCATTCCACCACAAATCAAAGATCTTCCTCTAGATTTTCTGCCATTACCTTAGATATGTGTTCATTCGTTTCCCCCTCGTGTCTCTTATAGAGCATGGTGTCATCAGCAAATATACCCAACACAGAGACTATCCTTGTTTTATCGTTATTTCCATGGCAGGTTCTCGTCTGAACTCCAATCTCTGGTCCCCCCTCGCCAATCTTTCACGAAAAACACCCGTCTAGCTGAATCCACTGTGAAAAATTCCCCCCACTCTATATCTGTGCCTAAATCAAAACGCGGATTCCATGAACAAAGCTTCTTTCTTAGAACTGCACGCCTGTGGAACTCTGTTCCGTCTGCCTGCTTCCCACCGGACTACAACTTGGATGTCTTCAAGTCCAACGTTAACAAATTCCTAATGAACCGCCCCCTTAAGTAAACACTTCATCAAATCTCCACACTAACGTAATGTACTTGCAATAACCCTTATCCCTGAGTGGCTTCCGGGCCTTGATAAGTGGTGATCACTGTGCAAAAAAAAAAAAAAAAAAAAAAAAAAAATTTTGTCAGGGAGGTCATTTATGAATATCAGGAATAATAAAAGTCTAAGGATCGACCTCTGGAGTACACCAGCATTTATATCATTATTTAGATGTATGGTCATCGAGGACAACTTGGATTCTTCTCTTATTTAAGAAGGATTTAATTATGTTAAGTATTTGTCACGTAATATCATAGGATTTGATTTTCATGAGACGACCATCGTGCCATACTCTGTCAAAAGCTTTAGATATATGTAGGGCTATTGCCCTAGCCTCTCTGGCTTTCTCCAGTGCTTTGTATATATGTTCAGAGATTACAGTTAGGATATCTGCAGTAGAACAGGCTTGTCTAAACCCGTACTGTTGGACGGACAGAAGTTTAGCAGCTGTGAGGTGGTGGACTAGAGCCTGATTAATTATGGACTCAAATATTTTTGTGAAAAGATGGAGAAGGCTAATGGGGCGATAATTTAATGGGTCAGTTCTTCCGCCAGAATTCTTATAAACTGGTACCACAGAAGCGGTTTTTCAGCAGTCCGGAAAGCAAAATTCATTAAGGCATTTCTTGAAAAGTTTGGAGAGAACTGGAGCAACCTTGCTGAAGCATTTTTTTAATAGTACAGCTGGGATAAGATCAGGTCCACATACTTTTGAGGTCTTTTATGATATCATGTACTCGAGAAGAGGTGATTTTCAGATCATCCTTTGTGGTTTCTGTCCGCAGAGGAAAATCTGGAAGGGAGTGGTTTGCTGAGTCCAAAGTAGATGGGCAAGCAGATTTCAGTGAACCTCAAGATGAATTATGTGGAAGAACTGGAAGGAAACTAGTGGATTCCCAGTAGAAATGGAAAAATTATATCCCATAGAATGTAATAGTTAAAATCATTGTAAGTTTGGAAGGAGTTTTATTAAAACATATTCGCGGAAAATTTATCAGAACATAAAAATGTGGTAGGAAAAGAAAATCCACTAGATAAGATGGACAAGCTAAAGTTTATTCAAGCATACCAATAGTCACAATGCACAGATATGTCGAGGTCCTGGATATGACCTTAAACTATATCCAGTGGTGAGGCCCCGGCTTGCGGGCTTTGGGGAGTGTGGGCCACCCTTTAATTGCCATTGCTCCCGTGTCCGCTCTGACCCAGAGTGGTAGTACCTGTTAGGGTCCCAATTATGGGTTAAATAGAAACCGACTTTGAAAACAACAAATATATTCTATTAAAAAATCTTTCTTCAAAATCTTTGGATTCGACATTAAATAACCCGAAAAGGGTTGATATGCCGTAAAACAAAAACAACCAAACCAAACCAGATATGTTGAAGAAATTAATTATTTGTTTTGTATTAAGGGATGAAATTGCTGCTAAACCAGGAGTACCAGTGTAGTAAGTAATACGATGTGAAATGTGACAGATTATGCAGAAAGATGAACTTTGCACTAAAAATTAGGTTCAAATGTACGAAGGAAATGACGTTGAAAACAGGAAGTCGACGTGGTAAAGTTAACTTGTCTAATCTTTCTCTTGACTTATCTGTCAATCATGACAGACGTATTTTCCGGTGATCATCTTCCATCTTACTGGAATAGGTAGGGGGTATACTATAAGGATGGTAAGAGCGATTTTAAATTAAAATAAAAAGAAAAATGTTAAAATTTAGATTGTGTGCTGTTCTTTTTCTTTTTTTATGAATGACTATTAAAATAGCTACTAATACAACTGCTATTACTACGAACGAGAAGAGAAAAGAAAGAAAACATCCATCAAAATTACGACAAAAAGAAATAGATCGACTCCACTGCAACAGCCACGGCTACTACCAGAATGATATGTCAATAAAAGTTCATCTGTTACGAAACAAAAACTCATCATACGGCTATGAAAACACGCTTTTTTGTTATACACTAACAATAATAGCATAATTGGATAAAATGAGTACAATAATATTTGGCTTAATGGCTAGAGGGTTTGCTAATAGACCAGAACATGAAGGTTCAATCCTTGATTGAATTAGTTCGAAGACTAAATAAAAAATAGTACTTGATTTATCCTTTCTGAACATTATAAGGTCAGTATAGTAAATAAAAAAGGGATCCTTTAGGGCGCCCTCAACTAGGATCAATCCATTTAGTTTTTAACTACAATATGGTTGTCTTCAAGTCCAACGTAAACAAGTTCTTGATGAGCCGTTCCACTTAGTTAACAAATTTACCGAATTTCCATTACTAACGATTACTATATTGCCCAATGGACTACTGTACACTCTTTAACCCTTATCCTTGAGTGGCCTCTAGGCCTTGGTAAGTGGTGATGCCCATGTAAAAAAAAAACATATAGCATTTTGTGTATTGGATGTGCAGGTAGGTGAAGTTACATCCCCTGAACCAGAGTTGGTTTTCTTTCTTTTTTTTTTTTTACTAGAGAATCATTGTTTATCAAGGCCTAAGTACTATTCGAGGATAAGGGTTGATGAATGTTGGTTAGACTGTGAGACGACATCATGATAATGTGTGATAGTGGAACTTGGATAGAGTTTGATCATTTAAGAGGACAACCTAACAAGAACTTATTTACATTGAATTTATAAACGACCATGTTAAAGTCAGCCCGCTGCATTATCTCCCTTGGTCAACTTTCAGGTTTTAATTTGATATTGATAGGTGCTTGAGGCATTTCTACCGTAGCATTTTTTTCTGTGGCCAACTACTTGTATTTGTTTGTCTCTAAGCAGATATGAAAGTGTATATATGTGCCAATAACGGAAGAAGAAGATAAATAGTTATTAGGTCAACATCTCACTGCAAGATGCAATCGTTTTGCACAGCGCGAAATGCTTTAAGAGAACAGCAACAGAAAGTAAAACTAATAAGAGTTTGTTTTCTCAGTCAAACGCAGAATCTCCTTGAACACAATAAAATATCCTCTTGCAAATGTAAGCCTTTATTGCCGTCCTATCACTTTACGCTCTTTTACTCAATAAAGCATTTGAAAGTTGGAAAATCCAAACACGAAAAAAAAAAAAGAGAAAACAACAGAAGAGATTTTTAAACTGATGCTTTCGTGTAAGATCAAAGGGAAAAACTATGCGATCAAAGAAGTCAACAATTGAAGGAGCTGAATTGCTCAGTAAAAAAAAAAAGATTAGCCCAAGAAAAAGTATGGTAGGAGAAAAGAATCAAAATTCTTAATTTTGAGGCAAAGAAACAAAAGCTGGTAGAACGAGGTGAGAAATAGCTTGAGAACTTTCATCTTTATTTTATTTATTTTTTGCCATATCGAATTTTAAACAACGACAAAAAAACATTCAAAAGCAAACATAAATGCATAACATTAAATGTTTGCCAGTCCAAATTAAAATATGGCTTAAATAAGCTTACTGCTTTCCTTTAGGATTCCAACATCTCTGATGAGATTGGTAAATTCTATTATTATGATTACCTCTACAGTTTTGATGGTTTTTCTTTTTTGTTTTTTGACTTAGGAGCCTCCACTTAACAAGGCCCAAAGGCCAATCGAGGATAAGTGTTAATAAGTGTAAGATGGCAGTGTAGTAATCGTTTAATGGTGTAAATGGAGTAGAATCTAATTATTGGCGGAGACAGTTCAACAAGAATTTGTTTACATTGGATTTGTTAATTCCAGAAATCATTTACGAATGTTAGAAATTCTCTACACACACCTTCATTGTATCAACAATATAAAGGCGTTAAATCTCTTTAGAATATTGATTCCCTTCTTTTTTTTCCTTTTTCCCAACCCGTGTCATTTTAATCATTTTAAATGACTATTTAATTAAATGAATTACTTTGATCTGACACCTCATTTATCCCTGATACTCATTATTTTCGTCAATATTATTTAAACTATCAGTTTCTCCTAATGAGATGATAGCCGACACAGTTGTAGCTAGTTTTCCACATATTATTTTAAGATTATATAATATATATATATATATATATATATATATATATATATATATATATATATAGAGAGAGAGAGAGAGAGAGAGTGAGCCAAAAGTAGGCTTTGGGCTTACCATATATATATATATATATATATATATATATATATATATATATATTATTCAGAATAATGAAATACAATAAATCTACTGGTGTGCAAATCCAATGATTATCGATCTTACAAAATATTATTGGATGTAATATTTTATATAAGACTATCCCAACTAAATAAAATTACTCAATATACTAGATAGAGCAAATAAATCATAATTTAGGAATTAAAAATTTGTGATTTGAAAAAGTTCAATTTCAAATATAGAAATTTTATTGTATGCAAGACGAAGAATACAGTATAGTAAAAATATATTTCCTTAACCCATATTTGCTAATATTTTCCCCCGAGGAGATGTATAAACATCGAAAACTCATGGGTTAAAAAAATATATTTTACTATACTGTATTCTTTGTCCTGCATAAAATAAAATTTCTATATTTGAAATTTAACTTTTTCAAATTACAAATGTTAAATTCCTAAATTATGATATATATATATATATATATATATATATATATATATATATATATACACACTAACTGTACATATCCGTGGGTACCAGGTAAAAAAAACATTGTTGGACAGAGGGTTTATTCACATACTATTTAAGATACACCAAATATTCTAAGTTGTTATGATTTTCTTGAAAGTTGACAATAGTTTGACTTTCAGGAAGCATAAAACATAGCCATCTTCATCTTGAAATTCAAACAGGGAAATAAAATCTCATAGCTTAAAGGGAAATAACTCATAGCTTAAATGAAAACTAACGTCCGTTTTGAAACGCAGCTGATGTTGGTTATAATAATAATTAAATGTAAATTAAAAATAATATGATAAATCAACTGGATATAACATTTTTACTAGAATATTTAAAACAATTCTATTAATGATTCCCACTAACAATTTTGAGCTAATTATTAAAACAGACTCCCTTTCATGTAATATGCAAATGTGATAACCTCTTTATGTTGATTTCTTTTAAATAAATAGTAGATATAGAAACCATGCAGGAATAAAAGTACGTAAGCGTCTGTTTTCAGTACGGCAGCACCCCGGGACACGGCATTAAATAATTAGTAACAAAATACAGTACATAATATACCAGGGGCAGGAAAACCTTGTATTCCGCATCGTAACCTGAAAAAAAAAAACTATCTTAAGCCACCGTATCCCGGGGCTCTACTACATTAAGCCATATTTGTGAAACAGTCTAACTTTTGCATATATTAACCAAATTGTGAGCAAACAGGAACACAACTCTATTATAACACATATATACAGAAAAGCTTGGAAGAGGAATTTACTAATCAAGGAAAAAGCAAATTTATTTTTATTTTGATATTAAACTCTGAATGAACGGTTTTCCATATTTATATTCTTATGTTTTTTTTAAGTTTTATGACTAAAACTCATAAAACATTTAGTTTCATCCGATGCAGTAACCAGCAAATACAAAGAAATGCTAAAATCTTAGTGTGACTATCTGATTATTTTGTTACAGTTTTTCCTCTGTTTAGAAGAATTAGTACTCTTTGAAACTCTGAGGATTAAGGAACAGCTAGCTACCAGCTTTGGAGTATTCTGCCGAATAATAAAAACTTTTTTGAAATTTTCTACTTTAAATCTCTGTTCTTCTTATATATATATATATATATATATATATATATATATATATATATATATATATATATATATTAGTAGAAATGGTAATTAATAAAAAACTGAAGAAAGTCTCAATACTGTTGTAGAGCAAATATGCGTTTTATTTTTTATTACCGTATCTTTCTGTTAAGTTACATTGTTTCAGCTATCCGGCCGTTTTTTGGCCGTCTGTAGCTTCCTCAGACTTTTACAGAAATGTTCGAACATTTCTGTAAAAGTCTGAGGAAGCTACAGACGGCCAAAAAAACGACCGGGTAGCTGAAACAATAATGTAACTTAATAGAAAGATACGGTAATAAAAAATAAAACGTATATATATATATATATATATATATATATATATATATATATATATATATATATATATATAATTCAACCGGTTATTAAGAGTTGTAAAATTAATTCTAGTTGTTTAAGAATGTTTTATAACAATGTCAAATTAAACGTACACAGTTCATCATATGAGGAAGCTTACAAATTCCTATCAGATAAAATAAAAATTTCCAGGTCGAGAAGTTATTTCATCGTTCTTTATAATTTAACTTTAGGCAACTTGAGCTTTTAACCGTTTGAACAAACAATGATAGCAAACTACGGGTTCAGGTGTCAGAACACACAGTAATGTTCTAAATAAAACAGATTGTTGTTAGACAGTGTCACTAGAACGAGAGAGAAAGAGAGAGAAGCGTGAGATGGAGGTGGGACCCTTATTTTAAGTCACTGTCTCTTAAATTTCTAAATTAACAATCTGAGTTTTAGACAAACCAGCCTGATTACTTACAAGTCAGAAAAGTTTAAATCAACCTGTCAGGGCTCGATCAATATTGTCTCTGTACACTGTTTTCTGGATTGAGAGCTGAGGTACACAGTAGAAAAGCCAAACGGCTATTGATTGCTCTTAACTCAATAAGTTTGTCCAAATACTCAATCAAGCAGGCACACTGGTAATTCAATTCATGCAGATTTTAAATGAATCAATTAAGACAAATGCTTACTGGGTCAGACTTCAAGTAACATCGATTAATTTGGATGGTCTAATGCTCACAGCGAGAAAGAAAGAGATTTTGATTCTGTCTCTTGGCTCCGACTGTGATTGCCATACATATAAAAAAAAACATAAAATGTGGCATAGGAATGAATAGAGAGCAAGCGAGCAAACTAGGTGATAATAATGAACAAAACCAAAAAAAATAAAAACATTATATAAAAAAAAAAACTGTCAGTAGAACTTGCAGTTAAATTTGGTGATTTTTTTATGTGAAGCAAATGGCATACTTTGAAATCTGAGAAAAAAAATCCCAAAATAACCCGACAGACAATATAAAAAAAGATAAAATGGCTTCCTCTTCCATTTTTTTCTTGACATAATGAATTGAGGTAATAACTTTTTTTTTTTTCGAAGCAGAAAGTGTTTTTTTTTTTTTTGGTACAGAATGCGAAGCTCAATACTTTGATATATATTTTTTTGTTCTTGCTGTCATTATCTTAAAAAAAAAATTGTTTAAATTCTGCCTAATCATTTTATTTAAATTTAACTTTTTATGTTTAATTCTTTACAACAGAAAAAGATAACGAAAACAAAATAAAAAAAAACATTCCGTTCTTAATAAAACTCAAACAACTGCAATTTTCCAAGATGAAATCGCTTTTCGTTTCTTGGATAAATTGTAGATCATAACAAGCTAAAGTATTGGATCTTTTATGGCACAGGGAAAGATCAAAATAATAGCAAGCTTTTCTGAATCCAAATAAAAAGCTTATTTAACTGTAAAAATCTAAGCAACACACTGAGTGAATTTCATTTTGTATCAGGAGCAAAGGTTTTGCCGGTTTATACATATGACATTGGATGTGACTTATGTGCTATTTTTAATAGACTTATTTGCTAATGTCACTGCCTATGTAAGACGGCGTGCTCTCGCGATGATAATGCTGACAAACACGCGCATAGATTTTTGCCAAAGATAGCTTACTCATAGATTTTATGTAGAGAACATGGAATTTGAAAACTTGAACTTTCGAAGGATGCTATTAAAAAATAAATCCGCAGAGACAACATTTTAAAATTATAACTAATTTAATACAAAAAAATAGTTGAGAACATATGTTTCTGGATACAAAATAAAACCGCACGATAAATTTACACTATTCTCATGAAATTAAATACCTGCGTGTGTGAGAGAGAGAGAGAGAGAGAGAGAATAAACAATAAAAAAAAACGACAATATAAAAATATATACTAATACATAGAGATTTAATCGGTTATTCAATCCGGATGTTACATCAATTAGGGATGTAGGATATCTTTTATTCGTTATTCTCTATACAAGCTCCAAATCAATTTGTTGAGTTTTGCATTATCTCGATAAGTCTCCTCTTAAAGAATCTCTCTAATTATTTTAACTCTCCCCTTGAGGTAGTTGCCTGTCTAGTCGCACTGATAGGCTGTGATACAGCGAAACAGTACTGTATGTGGATGACAATAATGCTCCTTATCTTGAGTTGAGCATATTGGGAAGTGATACACGAATTACCATTAGTGTATAAAGCGATGCTCTTTGTGTAAACAAATCAAGCTTAGGTATTTGGACGATGTCAAAACATCGTTAATTCACTACCCACACAGCAGCTGCTGATTAGCATAATGGTTCGAAGCCTTGAATGTTGCACAGGCGGTTGGGTTTCGATCCTGGCTTGAGGTAGTTGCCAGTCTATTCGCACTGATGAGCTGTGATACAGCGAAACAGTACTGTATGTGGATGACTATATATATATATATATATATATATATATATATATATATATATATATATATATCATTATTATTATATAAACGGAATTTTGTCTATGTGCGTGTCTTTATGTGTGTGTGCGTGTGTGTGAGAGTTCGTTCTTTATGGATTCAAAAACGACTGGACTGATTTTTATGAAATTTCAAACAAAGGTACGTTATGTGCTCTTAGTAAATTTTGTATTCCGATGTCTTCGATAAGTATCAATAATTGATACTTATCGAAATAATCCAATGAAAGAAACATACGATTTTGACCAAAGTTAACACATTACACAGCCTAACATCACTAGTATATTTGAGAAGTTTCATTACCACACAAGCTGAAAGGCCATACAGAACCGTGTTTCAATTGTGCTTTAAATAAAAACATTCATTTCGAATGCGCTTCTGTTATATAAAAGAACCTACTGTTGAGTTTATATGTCGAGCCTTTCGGCTTGCATAGCAATAAAACATCTAAAATACACTTGTGATGTTAGGCTGTGTAAGGTGTTAACTTTGGTCAAAATTGCCTGTTCATTGGATTATTTCGATTATCGTTTATCGGTACTCATCAAAGACATTCCGATATAAAACCTATGTAAGAAGGCTGGCAGGTACATAATGCATCTTTGTTTGAAATTTCATAAAAATCGGCCCAGCTGTTTTCGAATCCATAGGGAATGAACTAACACGCACAGACACACAGTTCCTTTGATATAATATATCTTTCACGCATAAAAAAAGAGAAAGTTTGTTTGTTATATATACTTCATCTGCTAGAAAATTTAAAATTAGTTTTAATAGGATTACAAGGAATTTCAAGTCATCGTTTGATCGTTAAAAAATTGTGACTGACGGACAGACAAACAGGTAAAATATCTACTTTTATAACATTATTGGATGTGACGGTGGCTGAGTGGTTAATGACACGATCTGAAAATCTGGATGTGCAAGCTCGAATCTATTTGTTTCCACAGAAACACTTTCATTAGACCCACATCTGACTTTGGACAGAAGGTAAATAAAACATATAAGACTAGCAGAACCCATGGAAATTCCATGGTGATTGAAAATTTTGGAAACATAATTAAAATGAATAAAAAAATAAAACAAAACTAATAACGACGAATTTAAAACAATATTTTAGGAAATTCTTTTTTTTTTTTTAACCTTTTAAAGCGAAAAAGAATTGATTTTTAAAAAAAATTAGATTTATTTTTCAATAAAAATTCAACACACAACATATTGTTTTGTCTTTTTTTTTTCTGAATAATTTTTTAATATAAATTATAAAGGAACAGATGTCAATTCATTTGCACATTGTTTTTAATTTTAAAAAGAAACTATAATAAAAAAAACTTACAGTATCCTCTCAACATTACTTATTTTTATAAAATAAAATAGCCAATTTGAAACCGTAAGCAGACAGCCATGTTTGCTTTTTTATTTTTGGAGAGTAAATGTTTTTAATGATTTTTAATTGATAAAGAGTGACTATAAAGGGAGGTAATCCGTTTCTCATTAATTAACGTTTGCGATGATGATGGTTTTTGTGACACTGGACGTACGGACAAGTAAATTAATATTTAGATAATTCGATATCAACTGCTTTGGATCTTTTAATACATATATTAATTTGTCACATATGTTAAAATTAGAAAATTGTTTCTATTCAGCAATTTAAAAGCACATTTCGAAAATTCATGAAATCATTCATTTTTTCGTTTTTGTATTGCAACTATCAATAAAAACATAAAATGGTTAACTTATTTATGAAGAAACGAAATACATTTCCAGGATTTTATGTCATAAATTGAATATATTTTCGAATAGAATTTTTTAAATTTAGTTTATTTAAGGACAGGTATAGCACTTTTTAGCCTTAGTGAGCGTCCAACTAGAGATGGTGTCTCCATAAAAACACTGATATCTATCAACACATACGATTGACGCCAGGAAGGGCAAATACAAATTTTGTCTCAGTTACGAAAATTATATCTTTAAAAATCTGACCAGAGATAAGTTTGGGAAGGCAATTTCTTAAAGCCATCGAATACAGCATATAAAACGGACATTAAATAGAGGATGATGATGATGATGATGATGATGATGAGGAGGAGGAGGAAGAGGTTGATAATGATGATGAGGGTGATTACGACCATAATGGTTATAATGATGATAATGAGGATGATGATGACGATGACCATGATAATGATGAGGAGGACGAGGAGGAGAGAGAGAAGGAGGAGGAGGTTGATAATGATAATGATGAGGAGGAGGATAATGATGACGATGATGATGACGACGACGATGAGGATAGGGAGGGGAGGAGGAGTAGGATAATGACGCTGATGATGGTGATGACGACGGCGAGGACGATAATGATGATGTTAATTTACATTATTGCATTTTTTATTTAATTACATAATTAATAGCAACTAAAAATAAAACAATAATAATTTGTGAAATGATCGAAGTTAAATCTACAAGAGAAATGCATACACACGTGAAGTTGTCTCATGATTTTATTCGTATAGCCACATAAGATGTAAAAAGTGAGCGAGACGAAGTCAGTGAATCTATCAAAATCAATTAATTGATTCAAAATAATCAGTCTGATTAATTGTAGCCAATAAAAATAATACCCGGTGCCAGAGCTGGTATGAAACCCAAATAATTAAGTTAACCGATGAATCCATCCATTTACTCCGAGTTTCATTTTAATGCAATCACTGGGAAGCGAGTTGTTGCAACAAGTCATATAAAAATAAAAACAAAAGAAGATAAAAGAGTTCCTCTAAACATTCAGATAAGCAAAGCCGGTCTTTTTTGGAACTTGCGTGCCCAGCTTAATGATTGCATTAGCATAAAAGCACAATGGCTGGGTGGGTTTAAGAACTAATCTAATTATTTTGCTCTTGTATATATATATATATATATATATATATATATATATATATATATATATATAGAGAGAGAGAGAGAGAGAGAGAGAGAGTAGACAAATATCTATCCCAAGATGAATAAAATAATGCCTCAAACAGAACAGTTTTGCACTACATACATGTCCCCATTACGGGAAGCCGCTGACGATGAGGAATTATGAAATGAACATGAATAAAAAAAAATAATAATCAATACTGACTTACTGTCGCCCGGTATAAAAAAGGTCCCTTAACTCGTTCACAAATCAGACGAAAAAAGGTATTTGACGATGTGAACCATCTCACTTCAGATAATGATACTACCATGACAGGGGTTTACTTGAATCATGTAACAGATTGTGAATTAGATCCTGGTCCGAAACCATCATGTGTAACAACAATAAAAGGAAACAGTTGCACAAAAGAAGGTCTTGTTATATTGCTAGCATTATTCAAAGTTTGAAAAATGGAGCAAAACTTGGAATGAGATCCTAAAAGAGATACTGATATAGGGATTTGGAACAGATCGAATAAAAAAGCGACCATTATAGAGGTCAGTGTACCCAATGATACAGGGGAAAAGGCTGAGAGGGAAAGATAAAGTATCAAGGACTTATGTATGATATGAAACGAAACTGGAAATTAAAAGAGGTTTCAATTTTACCAATCATCATAGGAACAACTGGTTTAAAAAAGTACTTAGCAAGTATACCCGGTGAACCAAGTTCAAGTGAGATACAAACGGTGGCACTTAAACGGACGGCTAGAATTCTAAAAAGATCTTTTGGTTGGACTCACTAAAATAGGGGAAAATGTCAGACATCTTGTTGGATGTCCCACGCCCTTGAAGAAAAATGAAAAAAAAGATTAAAAAAAGAGATTAAAAACAGCATATTATGCTACCGAACCATATGTCTACTTTCTTTATTCCATTTTCGATGGAAGTTCAGTAAATGATTTCGATACAAGAAAATGTCTATAATTTAAAACTGAAGCTTAAGGCGATACGAAGAAGAAATTGAAATTCAAAAAAAAATTTCCTTACTTGGCGTCTAGAAAATATCTAACATTTAAGGTTATGTGAACTTGCTTAATGTATGCTGACTAGGGATGGAATTCAATACAAATTTGAAGTACTCACATTTTTATATGAGAGGTTATGTTTATATTACATTTTTTCTATCTAACACTAATATTCATGATAATCGATCATTATAATACTCATCATAATAATCGACGATTTTACTTTCCGGTGTTTTCCGGTACACTTTTTGGCATGTTCTTCGCGCGTGATCAAATGCCTGCTTTAACACTTGTCGCAATGTTGGACCTCGTTTTTCTTCTCCAGAACCAAAAGAGAAAAACATTTAAACCCGCATAGTCTTTTTGCTCAAGCTGGTTTTGTTTGGTGTCTTGTGATTTCTTTCTTGGACATCGTTACGAATGAGGCTTCTTAAAGGGAGGTAACTCAGAGTGTTTTATACTAATTTTTAGAGAAGGAAAGAGAAACAGCTATTATTTGAATATTTATTCGACCCTATTTTCTGTAAATTAACTGTGGAATTTTCACGGGTTTAGCTAGTTTGTATAATTGAATGAGACAGAAAAAAAAATGTCTACATTTAAATAGAGTTGGTTAAATAGAATTGAAAACGTAAAAAAAAAGTGTGAATGTTTTCAGAGAGACAATTCTGATTGTTTATTTTTCTTTAGGGAATTTGAGGGTGTAAAAAAAAAAGAAATGTGATTACCACTGATAGAGATGGCTTTTAAAATTTTGGCTACAAAACTGATGCCAATTCAGATCACCTATATAAAGAAAAAAGTTTATGCAGTTCTATTTAGTGGAAGGGAGTTTACATAAAATATGCTCTCACTTAGAGTGCTACATAATTTAAACTGCGCAAATTTTACAAGAAGTTAAGTGTTGTGTCTGCACAAATAATTAACAAGAACACGAAAGTAAAGGTATACAATAATATATTAGGAAAAAAAGTTATATACATATTTACATGTCTTCAGATATACTTCAGTTGGAGATATTCCGGCAGGTGGCGTGTTGCATGTCTTACTGGAGGCAGCATAAGCGTCTTGCCTATTTGACGGTCGTTGCCGGACTCTCCCGGTATTGGTGATTGATACCTTTATATATCTCACTCACCCGCCTATGTTAATTAGTAGCCGTCTCCACAACATTAAGCAACACTTGAAAGAAGATCATTTTTTGCATCTTTTTCGTGGTTGTTTTATTTCTTATGAAAGTGGTTGCTGACACGGACTGTGAACTTAGGAAGTTGTGCTAGAGTGCTATTAGGGTAACTGTACCACTTTAACCAATATCTTTGGCATAAGTACAGATCCATTTGTCTTCTACAAACGTTGACGAATCCACATTTAATATAGTGAGAGATACCAGATGAAAGCTAGTAAGAATCCTATTATTTTATTCTCAGGCAGATAACATTAAGGACAGAGACATTTATATTTCTATAATTGGATGAGATAGGGTAAAAAGAAAAGCTTGTTTGTTTTAGAAAGAGTGAGAGGGGAGAGAGAAATATAGACAAGTAAAGAAAGGAGAGAAGAGAGAAAAAACGAGAGAAGATGAACACACACATAAGTCATAAAAATATATATGACAATTAAGCATGGATGAAACGCAGAATATTCTGTGTAGCTTAATTGGCCTATATATTTTTATAACTTACTACCTAGCTCTACCTATGTATTGAGCACTGTTGAAGTAAATACTTAAAGTTGTACGCATAAAATTATACTTTCGTATATTAATTTATGTGATTAAATGAAGTAGTCATATATATATATATATATATATATATATATATATATATATATATATATATATATATATGAGAGAGAGAGAGCTTGAATATAAATAAAATATACAAAAGAAAAATCTAAAAATGTGTTTAATACTTTTTGGTCTTTTGTAGAATTTATGTATAAGAGAGAAAATTATATATATATATATATATATATATATATATATATATATATATATATATATATATATATATATATATATATACACACCATTTATATATATATATTTGACAACCTAGTGACTTTTGATTTTTTGGTCGGTTTCTCTAGGATGGAATAATTTGGAAAATATTTCAATAGTTTTTTTGTGTTTGCTTAATTCATCTTCAAGGAATCCAATATATTCTCCATAGACATTCAATTATTGAATCTGACTGATTTCATTAATTTCAGGCAAGCATTTCCGAACAATAATTACACAAAGATGTATGCGCGTGATTCTTTGTACAATAGTTAGACATAATGTATGCACGTTGCAGATGCATATATTTCCGATATTGAAGCATATGCGCATTTGCACACATACACACATGTATAAATATATATGCATATGTACATATTAACTATACATACATTTTATATATACCTACACAGTATATATATATAACTTTCATATAATATGCAGGTGGCTCTTTGCAAATAATTACATACAACATGTGCATGTTGGAGATGCATGCATTTATGATATCTATGCCCATACAAGCATTTGTGTGTGTATATATATATATATATATATATATATATATATATATATATATATGTATATGTATGTATATATATATGTGTGTGTGTGTGTGTGTGCATACATCCTATATATACATAGATATTTTCCGTAAGAATATGCACACTTATAATTTATCTCTCTCTCTCTCTCTCTCTCTCTCTCTCTCTCTCTCTCTATGTACTAGCAAAAGTACCCGTCATTGACTGGGTTCAAAAATAGCCTACAGAAAATGGACTCTGATTTATGAAAGTATGGTAGGTTATGAAAAGAAGGAAGGGTTGTAAAGAGATAGCTTCGAATTTGGGGGTATCAAAACCAAAGCAAAATATGATGAAAGTAAAAATAAAATAGATAAACCCCATAATTTATTATACCGTACCTGTTCACACTGAAACACTTATCACAATATTCTGTGGATCTATATTAAAAAACCTTGTTAAACTTTGTGACATATTTCCATTCTATGGAGGTCAGGCGCGAACGAACACCCCATAATTTTATTATACCATATTTCTTCGAACTGAAACATAATTATCAAAGTATACTTACGCAGATAGATATGAAAAGTCTTTAATAAAGTTTGTGCCTATTTCCATTCTATTGAGGCCAGGCGCGAACGCACACCCCACAATTTTATTATACCATCCCTATTTAAGTTAAAACATACTTATCAAAGTATTATGTACATCTATATCAAAAACATTTGTAAAGGTTTTTTTTTTATTTTTAAATTTTTTATTTCCATACTTTGTGGACCAGGCGCGAACGCAGACTCCACAATTGTAATGAACCACCGTTCTGCCAGATCAAACATACGCATTCCTGTGTCTCGACTCATCTTCTATCGTTATATGTAATCAGTTTTTTAAAATAGTCAACCATATAGGAGCCTATTTGTGACCAGACACACACACACACACACACGCAGACATTCAGCTTTATATATATATATATATATATATATATATATATATATATATATATATATATATTGATAGATATGTGGAAACATGTTTTGTTTTTCGATTATATTTCACCTTTTATTTATACCAATCCTTTAATTTATAAAGCTCAATGTAATTACAGAGCATATAACAAATAAATAATAAAGGACCATATTCCAATTGCACTACGCAACAGGCATTGTCAAGAACTGTGTATGCCAACATACTTAAAGGAATAAATTGTAAGATGGACAACATCTTGTTATATATATATATATATATATATATATATATATATGAATCAATGAAAAAGTCTATATTCCAAAGTTCATGATGTTAACCATCTTACAATTTATTCCTCTAATTCAGTTTACATTTACAATTCTTGACAGTATCTCTTTCGTAGCACAAAATCAATCACTTAATTATTATATCAATTAGTGAATCTATTTTGCCCTTAACTCATCAGAAGAAATAGCAACAATCAATCCGTCAAAAGGTAATAAAGTGCATTTTGACATGATTAAAATCCGAAAATTGGAAGAGAAGTTGTAAATACCTTATTAATATGTTTCCATCACGCCATTTTGAATTTAGAAATAAAGTCAATCATGCATATATATATATATATATATATATATATATATATATATATATATATAGATAGATAGATAGATAGATAGATAGATAGATAGATAGATGACGATTAAGGAAAAACACTCCGTGTCATTCAACAATATCTGTCTATATATATATATATATATATATATATATATATATATATATATAGACAGATATGGATTTTACTTGTGCAAATGGAAATTCAATTAACTTTCTTGAAGTTATATATTTGGATTTTACCGTCCCTGGATTATTTATCTTCCACCAGACTATCCATTCACGTGTAATCACCTTTTTCTTCACCATATTCCCTCCGCTTCACTTTTTTGTTATCAAGTAAGATCTTTGACTTACTTGTTGTTTCATCAAATACTTTTGCATGCAAAATCCGATCCCGCATTTTGCTAATTCCTATCCTCTGATGAGAAGGAAAGTATTTCTTCCAAACTCCGCGGATTAAGGACTATCCACTTATCTAGTGTTTCCTTTTCAAGTTAAATATGATTTTAACTCATTTCAAAGTGTTTTTTTAACATGTTTTATTTACTGTTTGCTCGTATATATATATATATATATATATATATATATATATATATATATATATATATATATAGCAGAACTGGTAAATAGTGAAAAACTTGAAGGTGCTCAATACTATTGCAGAGCTGATATATATTTTTTTATTTTATTACCGTTTTATCTGTTTAGTTACACATGTTTCCGCTACCGAATCGTATTGGTAAAACAATATTAGAAGAAGACGATTAAAAAAAAAGGCGGGAAATCTCAATTTAGATCCGACAACATTTGGTTTTTAAGATTTAATAACTAAAGGAGAAAAAGAAAAAAAGAGAGAAAAAAGGGGGCAGTGAGGTATAAATTTAAAAAGAAAAAAAAAACTTTAACACGACACTTCTGACAAAGTTACGATTCGGTAGTGGAAAGATGCGTAACTAAACAGATAAAATGGTAATAAAATATATATATATATATACATACTCCTATAAATTCGTTTTTCTTTCTACTTAATTTACTCACATGAAATTAATATACGAAAGTATAGATTTATGCATAAACTTTAAGTATTTACTTCAAAAGTGCTCAATATGTAGGTAGAGCCAGTTAGTAATTTATAATATATATATGGCGATTAAGCTAAACTGAATATTCCGCGTTTCATCCACTCTAGGAAAAATTTGCTATCCTGTACTTTAAAGAACCCCAACATCTATTAAACTGTAGAAGAGAAATAGCAAACAACTGTCTTCACAAGATAAAATTTACTCTAGGATAGCGATACAAAATAGTTTTAAAACTAAAAACACAATAGAAAATAAACAAATAAATAAATTAAATAAACATGAATATACATAAACGATCACACATATATATGTATAAAAACATGTGCATATATGTATATACACATATATATATATATATATTTATATATAAACTAACAATAAAAAAACACTAATTTTTAAAAAACACTAGTTTTAAAACAGATCAAGAAACTAAATAGAGCACAATCAAAGTAACAGGTCAACCAAAGGACAAATAGGCCTTTGTCCGATAAATACATGCTCATTAGCTGATAGGAAGGGTGCGGTGGATACTAGAAAGATGATTGGCTAACTAAAATCTCAATAGAAGAGGAGCATATAAAAACGATAAACAACGACAGAATTCGGGCATAAGCCTGAAGAGTCCTAGAGTGGATGAAACGCCGAATATGCAGTGTAGCTTAATCGCCATATATATTTTATAAATTACTATATATATATATATATATATATATATATATATATATATATATATATATACTCCTATAAATTCGTTTTTGTTTTGTGTGTATTGATATTCATATTAAAAACCCTCTTTTCTATTTTATTAAAAATACAATTTTCTTATATATGGGTTGTGGAATTGCATTGCATTCACTATCAAAAGATCTAACTAATTTGCATATCTTTTAAACATTCATCTTAATTAATTCCCTATTAGTTGCTTCGGTTTTCTAACGAGGTAATCATCTTTAGTTAACTATTACGTGTAATTATATTCATGCAGATATTCTACATGATTTATACTTGCATAATATTTGCGTAAAAAGTTTATAGTAAACACAAAATTGTTTCCATATATATTTATGCATATGTATATTTTTTAAAACAAATTTTGCCACCAAACTCCTCCTAGAGTTTTTGGTCTACAGACATGAAACTTCATATATAAGGCATTTTAATCCATGCAAAACTTTATATTTGGATTTTAACCCGGAAAAATCAGTGCAAAATGCGAAAATTAAAAAGAATGAAATTCCCAGGTGAAGGCCGAACGCCGGCATTACGAATGCATAAAGTAGTAGTTATTGGTTCATGTTTTAATTTTTAGCCTTGAAGTAAACAGGTTTTCATTGCCCAGTCATTGACGACAGAGGAAAAATAAATCATGAGCTGAAAGTTTTGGTTTCAATTCTCGGTGGTGGCGCATGAGTCTTTTTTTTATACTTTTTAAATCGTTACTATATATATATTTTTTTTTTTTTTTTTTTTTTTTACACAGTGATCACCACTTATCAAGGCCCGGAAGCCACTCAGGGATAAGGGTTATTGCAAGTACATCACGTTAGTGAGGAGATTTTATGAAGTGTTTAATTAGGGGGGCGGTTCATTAGGAATTTGTTAACATTAGACTTGAAGACATCCAAGTTGTAGTCCGGAGGGAAGCAGGCAGACGGAACAGAGTTCCACAGGCGTGCATTTCTAAGAAAGAAGCTTTGCTCATGAAATCCGCGTTTTGATTTAGGCACAGATATAGAGTGGGGGAAATTTTTCACAGTGGGTTCAGCTAGACGGGTGATTTTCGTGAAAGTTTGGCGAGGGGGGACCAGGGATTGGAGTTCAGACGAGCACCTGCCATGAAAATAACGATAAAACAAGGATAGGCTCGCAACGTCTCTTCTGTGGGAGAGGGGTTGCAGGGTAGAGAAAAGGGCATCCCCCACTAAACCACGAAGTCTATTTTGTACTCTGTCAAGGCATGATAGGCTGTTTTTGGCAGCTCCTGCCCAGATACATAGGGCCCGAGCAAAGCCGGTAGGAACTGCTAGTATGTATATATATATATTTCTGTGGAAACCTACTTTATTTCCTTATAATATATACCAATCCTTATTTAAGAAGATCAACGTAATTACAGAGCAATATAGTGAATAAATGACACAAGTTTATATTCAAAAGTTCATGATGTTGACCATCTTATAATTTATTCCTTTAATTCAGTAGACATTTACAATTCTTGACAGTATCTGTTTCGTAGCCCATCATCAATTAATTATTATATCAATTAGTGAATCTGTTTTGCCCTGACTCCTCAGAAGAAATAGAAACAATCAATTCATCAAAAGGAAGTAAAATGCGTTTTAAACATGATTTAGAAGAGAAACTGTAAATACCTTATATGTTTCCATTACACCATTTTGAATCATTCAAAATGGCGTAATGGAAACATATTATAAGATATTTACAGCTTCTCTTCCTATATATATATATATATATATATATATATATATATATATATATATATATACTAGCAGGCCGTCCGGGATTGCCTGGTCGTATAATACGCTTAAATATGATATTTGGATTAATGCAGACTTCGTATTTATCATTGGACTCAATATATATTAATGATTTAAGTTAAACAAAAAAAATGACTCGTGCCCTCCATCGAGAATCAAAACCAAAACATTTAGCTTATGATTTACTTTTTCCTTTGATGCTAATGCCTGATCTATGAAGACAAAATTGCTGTAAGACTAAAAATTTAAATATGATATATATATTATCATTATTATGTATATATTACGTTGCGCATGCATATTTGTAATGCCATCGTTCGACCTTCACCTGGCAAATTCCATTTGTTTTCTACTTTTCACACTTTTGCACCGATTTTCCTCAGCTAAAACCCAAATATAAATGGTTCGAATGCCCTATATGTTAAGTTTCGTAATATATATATATATATATATATATATATATATATATGTATATATATATATATATATATATATATATATATGTATATATATATATAGAAAGAGGTTTGTGTTTACTATAAGCTTTTTACACAAACATTACACAAGTATTAATCATGTAGAATATCTATATGAATATAATTACATATAATAGTTGACTAAAGATGATCATCAAATAAGAAAACCGAAAAAAATCATATAGGGAATTAATTAAAATGAATATATCCTCCTAGAGTTTTTGGTCTACAGACATGAAACTTCATATATAAGGTATTTGAATCCATGCGAAACTTTATATTTGGGTTTTAGCCCGGAAAAATCAGTGCAAAAGTGTGAAAATTTTAAAAATGAAATTTGCCAGGCGAAGGTCGAATGTTGGCATTAGGAATGCATAACATAGTAGCTATTGATTCATGTTTTAATTTTTAGCCTTGCAGTAAACATGTCTTCATAGCCCAGTCATTGACGGCAGAGGCAAAATAAATCGTGAGCTGACGTTTTGGTTTCGATTCTCGGTGGTGGCGCATGAGTCTTTTTTTTTTTTTTAATATATTTTAAATCATTATTATATATTGCATTCAATCTATCTGCCTGTCTTTTCTCTATGGTAGTTAAGGAAGACTATTATACAGAAAAGCACACCTTCACCTTTTAATATATGCATATGCACATAACCTTATGAACAGTATATAGGGCCCGAGCAAAGTCGGGTAGAACTGCTAGTATATATATATATATATATATATATATATATATATATATATATATATATATATAATGAATAAATCACAAAAGCCTATATTCCAAATTCATGATGTTGACCATCTTACAATTTATTCCTTTCATTCAGTTGACATTTACAATTCTTAACAGTATCTGTTTCGTAGCACAAACTTATTCACTTAATTATTATATTAATCAATGAATCTCTTTTGCCCTTAACTCATCAGAAGAAATAGCAATTATCCATCCACCAAAATGAAATAAAATGCGTTTGGGCATGATTAAAAGATCTGAAAATTGATGGGTTTATAGCTGTTATTTCTTCTGATTAGTTAAAGGCAAAATATATTCATTAATCGATACTGAATGTGTACTGAATTAAAGGAATAAATATTAAGATGGTCAACATCATGAAATTTGGAATATAGACTTTTGTCAATCATTCATTATATGCTCTGTAATTACATTGAGCATCTTAAATAAGGATTGGTATATATAAAAAGGAAATATAAGTGAATAAAGAATATTTCAACAGATATATCTGTGTGTGTGTGTGTGTGTGTGTGTGTGTGTGTGTGTGTGTGTGTGTGTGTGTTTTCCAATGATTCAAAATGGTGTAATGGAAACATTATACGCATTTTACTTTCTTTTGATGAATTGATTGTTGCTATTTCTTCTGATGAGTTAAGGGCATAATAGATTCACTGATTGATATAATAATTAAGTGATTGATGATGAGCTACGAAACAGATACAGTCAATAATTGTAAATGTCTACTGAAAGGAATAAATTGTAAGATGGTCAACATCATGAACTTTTGAATATAAACTTCTGTCATTTATTCCCTATATTGCTCTGTAATAACATTGAGCATCTTAAATAAGGATTGGTATATATAAAAAGGAAATATAAGTGAATAAAGAATATTTCATCAGATATATCTGTGTGTGTGTGTGTTTTCCTCCGGATACTCAAAATATTTTCTGTATAAAGCAAAATTTCCATTCTGTTTTCTTATCTATTTTTTTTTTCTTTTCTCTATGCAGTCTCATGAATAGAATTCTCATTATAGACGTTTTATCATTTTTGGAATGTGTGCATATATAGGAAGGGACAGTGGAATGCATTCACTTTTAGAACTATTGATAAATGCACAAATATAGTGGATACATTTTCAAATTATATATAATAAATTATATACATTAAAAGCCCATGAATATTGGCGTAATGGTTCAAAGCCTTGACTGCCATATGGGCGATCGGGTTTCGATCCTGGCTTGAGGTAGTTGCCTCTCTAGCTGCACTGATGAGCTGTGATACAGTGAAACAGTACTGTATGTGGATCCCTCTCTCTCTCTCTTATATATATATATATATATATATACATATATATATATAACGCAATGATGAAGGGAATACTTAAATTCATGATTTAAAACGTTTAAAATAAAGTTAACAAGGTGAAGAGAATAGAAGGCCTTCCCTCTGTAAACAGAAAGAATGCCTCTTGGGTTTGAGCGTGATTAGTCTCTAGGATTTTCGAGTATTATAACGCTGCTGCATTTTTATCGCTTTCCCCCATTTTTCCCCCATACATAACGTAACGGAACGTGATTCTATTTGTACATGTTTTCGAATCGATTCGGTTTTTTTCTCTCTCCAAAACAAACCCCTCGATACAGCTTTGATAAAGCGAGGGCGAAACCGATCAGCTGACTCCCCTCCCCCTCACATTTTTTTCTTCTCTTCTCCTCACCCTGTTAACTCTATTTTAGCGTTGACTTTATTTTAAATTGAGTTATATACATTTTGTACCCTCAAAGAATCATGAAATATATATATATATATATATATATGTGTGTGTGTGTGTGTGTGTGTGTACACACTAAATAATTAATATGCATTGAAACATCTGATATGTATAAAATAATACTTACGTTTTACTAAATTAGGTTCTGTTCGTTTTAATATCAGTTTACTAATTAAAAGAAGATACATTATAAAACCTCTTCGTTATTTAATTGTGTTTGAGTTTGCAAAAAAAGTGCTAGTTTAAGAAGTTTTCATCGAGATCCATTTAAAATGAATTTGGCGAGTTTAGCTTGTTTGAAATTAGAAGAATGATTATGCTGCAATGAATAAGAGAATAATGCATTCATTTATAGCTCTTCTATATTCGCTAAATGTGTTCTGAAGTTCCCGTTGAGTTTCACTAAGGTATATTTGAAGAGAATTATGGCATGGGACAGTATATATATATATATATATATATATATATATATATATATATATATATATATATATATATATATATGTGCGTGTGTGTATAGATACATACATACATACAGTGGCGTCAAAAAGAAAGTCACCACTCATCATTTAAAAAGAAAACGCAAATTCAAGCTAAATTCAATGTAACTGTTTAAACAACCTATATCTCATTTGATTCGCCATTTATTCCTCTATAATTTTACCTGCTCAATAAGAATTCCAATTAATTAATAATGTACCATTCAGTACGGACCCGACCATAGAAGATCAGATAATAAATAAACGTGGATTTCTAAGGTCAAAAATATCCAACTTTGATCGCCCTCCGGGGCCCGTGGCTGAGTGGATAAGAGACGTTAAATCTTTACTGTTCCATTGGAGCATTGCCTGAAGATAACGGTTTCAATCCTATCTTAGTTGGCCAAAACGTGGTGAGACGACAACAACTATGGAAGGCAGTAATTGCTGAGAATGCAGTTAGAAGATTCGGAGTGCCTATTCCATCACAGTAACCATCTGACGAAGGTCAAAGGAATAGTTGGCCGAAACGTCGTGAAACAACAACTAAAAGATGAGGATAATAGTAAATAAATGAAGAAATCAATTTAAATTTCGCTATTAATATTTCCATTCAACGCTATAACACTCAAATGCCAGTTTTTCTTGCTCTCATTTCGTCAGTATCATTAGTGCATTCTGAGTACTGCCCGCACTAATGATTGAACCTTCAACCTCCAGAAAAGTGTCAGTTATTACTGAATTTTACCAAACATTTTATCAGTTATGCCACGGGTCTTTGTGGACCTACGTGGATTCCAGAGTTCAACAAGATACACCTAAAGAGTAGTTCCAATAATCCAAACAATATTAATTATTAATCCGCATCTAAAAAAAAAAAATCAGTCACTTTTATTTGAGTTTTGAAATTTGAATCAAAATTTATTTCTAAACTTATCTTTCAAATGTGCATTTGTATTTAAGTCATAAATTAATAAATTTAACAAAATTTGTACAACAAATAAACATCATTAATAGCTAATTCAATTTGGGGCTTGAAACGATGACTGTTATAAATTAAATGGCAAAAAGTCTTTACAATGTTTTAAATTATGCATCTACCAAAGTTACTGCTTGTTTGTTTTTTATGTCAAACGAATGTGACCGTTTTATTTTATTTGCAAATCGTGAATATTTTAATATTGTAATTTTGCGTGATTATTCTAAAATAATTTGATTGTACCTGAAGAAAGAATGTTTTAAAATCTACTTGGATTTATAAAAAGAAAAAAAAAAGGACACCAAAAACACACTCAGAAACAGTAGAATTAAACTCACCAAACACGATGAAAGTAAATTCAATCAATACATACCTGCAATGATAAAAAAAAAATGTTTCATTTAATTATTATTTTTGCTGCATGCAAATGTAGGAAGGAAAAACAACACAATTAAGGACCAAGTAAATAATATTAAAAAAAAAAGTCCATAAAATCAAAAACCTTAATGAATTTAATTTTATTTTTACAAATTAAATATGAAACGATAAATGCAGATTTATCTTTATTTTCAATCAATATATTGCACAGTTTAAGCAGAAAAAATCATTTAAAAATAAAAACCTACATCTTCTTAAACAGTAAATCGAAAAGCAAAAACTAGCCGAAAGGATGATTGCGTATTTGTTGAAATTATTTTAAAAGATCCATATAGATTCATGCGAGTGTTACTTGAGTTTTAAAAGCGTCCTCACATTGCTTCCGTCGGTTTGACGGTCACAAGTAAAATAGGAGTTCCATCATTGAGACATACAGATTGAATGGACGTATCTTTTAGTTTTTTTTTTTTAGTTTTTTTTTTGTTTTTTTATGCTTATTTACCCAAAACAAGGCACAGTACAACTTGGGCGTAAGTAGCTATCATTTTGAACGATATCTATAGGTACACTATGGAGGGAGTTAAGCAGCGAGCTGTCTATTGATATTACACATGAACTTCTGCATAAAAATACAGTCAGAGACACAGGAGAACGAGATAGAATTCCAAAGTCTATCAGTTCAAGGGAACAAACTATTAAAGTAAAAGGATTTTAAGATTCTCTACAGTGTAGGAATAAGATTTTGTTTCTTCTTGCATTAGTCTGGGAGGGGTATTTACGTTAAAGGGGCACATTCCATCAAAATACTTGTAAAACAGACACAGGAATGCAAGACTGCAGCGATGAGACAGTTGTTGCAGTTTGGTTGATAGTGTGTGGCCTAATAGGTTTGCTGTGCCTAAGCATCTATATAAGCGTCCCTCTCAGCCAATAGATCTGACACACTTAAATATCAATTTCGTTGGTGTGTTACACTAATTTTGTTGCATTTAGATGAGTACAAAAGTTTTTTACTGATTGAAAATTTCATCTTGAAAAAAGAAAAACTGTGTCTTTAAAACTCTTTATTCATAACAATAAAGACCTTTGCTCTCTATAACTTGATCCTATCTGTCAACAAGCTTACAAATGTGTTGCTCGTAAACTTCTTTCAGTTTTGATATGAAATATGAATCTAAATCATGTTAAAAATCATCTTGTTTGCAATCAAAATAATAAAAGATAATTGGATGGAGTAGGTCGAAATAACGACAATTTGCAGAATGGAACAAGACTGCAGATGACTCCCTTTCTGTTGACTGAAGACGGTCGTTTTCAGGTCAACATGGGATGAGAATATGGCAAAAAAATATAAATAATGTTTTAACAATTTGAAAGAAAAAATTATAAATTAATAATGGTGATATGTTTAAGTAATAGACATATGCTTAAAATAGATTACAATGATTTAAAACGCATTGAATTGATATTTAAAATATCAATCTCCTCTTGTAATGTTAACCTAAGGCCATCTAAATGTTTCTGTAATCCTTGAAGAAAGTGATACTCTGAGAAGGCAAGGTGAACAGAATTTGCAGATGGAGTATGATTTCCTAATCAAATTCTCCAAGGAGATCTTTGGTCAATAATGCTGTGTGAGAACTTGTGTTCTCATTATAGAAGATTATTCCATTTCTGGTAACTAAAAAAGGTCGTTTTCTGGTCAACATTGTTGGGAATATTGCAGAAAATATAAATGATTCTTTTTAATAATTTGAAATAAAAAAGTTATAAATTAATCATGGTGGTATTTTTAAGTACAAACAATATACATAAAATAAATTACAATGGTTTAGATTGTCTACAAACCTGCAAAACTGTGATGTGAAATACAAATCTAAATCATGTTTAATCTCATCTAAATTGTTTGTAATCAAAATAATATAATCTGAGGGAGTTAGGTTGAAATAATGACAAGATGCAGGATGGGACTAGATTTTTGATTAGTAGTGCTGTATGAGAAAGAGTATCATGGCAGATGACTCCCTTTCTGAAGAAGGTTGTATTAAGGTCAACATGCACAAGAATATTGCAGAAAACTATGAATAACACTTTAATATTTTGAAAGAAAAAAGTTAAAAATTAATCATGGTGGTACGTTTAAGTAACAACTTGCATGAAATAAATTACAATGGTTTAAAAATGTGTTCTCATTATAGAAGATTACTCCATTTCTGTTAACTAAAAATGTCGTTTTCTGATCAACATGGTTGGGAATATTGCAGAAAAATATGAATGATTCTTTTTAATAATTTGAAATAAAAAAGTTATAGACTAATGTTTTAGTAATAACAATATGCTTAGAATAAATTAGAATGGTTTAAAATGTCTACAAACCTGCAAAACTTTTTGCACCGAAATGATATAGCATTTATTCAGATTTTTTTTGATTTTTTTTTTTTACTCATGTTCACCCCTTATAAGGCATATCGCCACTTGAACGTAAGGGGCTACTGTTTGGGACCATGCCTAAGAAAGATTAACAAGATGTTGGTTTACATTAAATTTACACTTCTGTATATCAGTACAGTCAGGGTAGCAGGGAGGGAATTCCAAAGTCTAGTTGTCCGAGGGAAGAAACTATTAGAGTAGAAAGCTTTCTGGCATTTAGAGATCACAACAATGAAAGGGTGTGATTTTGTTGCTAAGCGGGTTTATTGAGCATATGTACGTCGAGGGGGCACACGTGCAACAAGTTTATCAGAGCACATTCCATTAAAATATTTGTAAAACAAGCACAGAAATTAAACAGTGCAGCGATGGGACAGGGATTGAAGCTTAGTTGACAAAGTGGAACCTTTTGGATTGAAGACTCTTTTTTGGACCCTATCCAAAAGGAAGAGACTAGTGGTAGATGCACCCAGATGTGACAATACTCCATGCTTGGGTGGATGGTGGCCTTGTAGATGTACAGGATACTCATGGTTGTTGTTTTTAGAACGCTTCAGCCGGTATAACCTCCGAACTTCTTAATGTGCATCTTGTTAAATTCGAGAATCTATATAGATTTTCTAATTGAACCCGTTATTTAATTCAAACAAATCAAGAAAAAAAATCAACCCGTTGATTAAAGTGCAAATTCTATATTGATTCAGGAGTTTAAACATATTCATGAATTTATAAAGATGCATCTGAAAAGTGTTGGAGTTTTTATCGGCCAAAACGTTGTTAGAATAACATTCAAAGTGAGAATAATAGTCCGAATAATAGAAACCATCAATCTCCATCAAAAAAAAAAAAAAAGAAAAAATCGCCAAACAGCAATTTTTATTTTCTTTTTTGGTATGCCATGCTTAAGTTAAAAACAGCATCTTCATCCTTAAATGCAGATTGAATGAATACATCATAAAAATTCTCGTGTTTTTAAATTACAACTTCGATCTGCATTAAATGCAAAAAATAAAAATAAAAAATCAAAAAAATCGAAAATTTAAATCAAACTGATTTAGTTATCAGCCCTGAAAATATCTGAATAAAAATTTTCAATCATTTTCAAGCACTGGAGCTTAAGAAAAATAAAACTTATCTTCCATGCAAATTACATTGAAATTGGTTTTGCTGATTCAAAATGCCTATCTGACAAGCAATGTACAATATTCTAATAATTGTGTAATGACAATAACCATATATGGGCATGTTCTGATAGAGCGGGTTAGGGTTAGGCGCAGTGTTGCATGTGATTGCTATTATAATAGAACCTTGCTAGAAAATACAATATCTATCTTATTTTCAAAAAAAAAAAAATTTTTTAAATATTGTTTCAAGACAACAACAAAAAAAAAGACACAGACGCTTCTTAATGTGATTGGCGCCATTGTAATGAACAATATCTTCTTTCTTAATCAAAACTTGTGAAAATGTTTTAAAATTTCCTCCAAAGATTGAACGCTTAACTCAAATTATATATATGTATACACACACACACACACACATATATATATATACATACATATAGTAAGTTATAAAAATGTATATGGCAATTAAGCTACACAGACTATTCCACGTTTCATTCTTGTGAGAATTCATCAGGCGTGTACGAGAATGAAACGCGGAATATTCTATGTAGCTTAATTGCCATATATATTTTTATAACTTACTATCTTGCTCTACCTATGTATTGAGCACTGGTAACATAAATACTGAAAATTTACGCATAAAATTATATTTTTGTATATTAATTTATGTGATTAAATGAAGTAGTCATATATACATATATATATATATATATATACATAAATATATATATATATAATAGTGATGGGACGATTCCAATATTATTCCTGATTCCGATACAATTACCGATTCCGATTCTTTATAAATCTCTAAATATTTAATAATAAAAGTGTTATTTTTTCCCGATTACTGTAAAAAAAAAAACACATCTTAAATGTGCATATATTTTCTCAAATGTAAAAAACACACTTGTGAGGGAATGCTCTTGAGATTTTAGTCTTACTGGAAGTTTAAATCTATAGATATCTATTATTTTATTAATACTACAAGCAGTGGAAGATGTTTCTTAAACTAAAATCAAATTAAAAAAAAAAAAGATAATTTAAGGAATTGGTTTTGGCATCGAAAAAAAGGGTAAAATTTTTCCGATTCCAATACCGATTCTGATACTCCAAAAATTTCTAATTTTTCAGATTCCTGAATAATCGTCCCAACACTAATATATATGCGCGCGCGCACACACACACACACACACACATATATATGTACATCTTTGCTGAAACTGTAGAACGCAATACCGTTTGTTTTCTTCCCCACTGACTGACACGATTGTCTTCAAGTTTAATGTGAATAAATTCATATTAAATCATCCATCTAGATAATCTGGCACTACTAAATCGGGTCAGTGTGTATGCAAAAAGTATTTTCCAAACTCCTCTGTGAATATTTGGTCTACAGAGTTGAAATGTGATATGTAGACTATTTGGACCTACTATTACTTTTGCGCATCAAATTAAACATTCAAAGCACAAAATTATTTAATTTTTAACCTTTCATATTTATCCGACGTTAGCTCAGACCGTAACAGTAGCGCCGTTATAAAGGTGTTATCTTCCCTTCTTTTATGCAACAAGAATGATCCGTTTCTCAACCGGCTTGTGACTAGCGATGAAAAGTGGGTTCTTTACGACAACCGATGGTGTTCAACTCAGTGGTTAGATGCTAACGAAGCTTCCCGACACTTCCTGAAGCCTGAGCTGCACCAAAAGAAGAATACAATTGCGAATTACCTAGGACATCTATCCAGTCATGGCTGACGGAACAAGTGCATGCTACTCCTTAGAAATAAATAAGGGTTCAATTCGAAATTCCGTCCAAATTCCCAAGTTTGACAGAAACATTCTCAAGTTCGACAAGATACACCTGAAGAAGGTCTGAGGTTACATCGACCGAAACGTTGTGAAAATGACACTCAAGATGAGAGCAGTAGTCCGATGAATCCAAATAATACGTATATATATATATATGATTATCTATATTTGCGGGTTTGTGAAGTGACAAAATGTTGACAATACCACTGCAAAAATCGGATGTACAAACACAATAAGATAACATAGAAGACGTGTCACTTGCGTTGGTATATCCACTTTTCCCTCCGGTTTTATCTTATATGACTATTTCTGTATTTGTGTCTGTTTATATTCATTTTTTATGAATACAATTGTGCACACACATCAGGATTTTCTGTACTCCAAATGACAAGAGCAACTTCTTTCTCCAGAGTACAATGTTGGCATTGTAAATCCTACAAAAGCTGATAGAATTTATTCCAATGAAAATAGAGGGCATTCGAAGAATCCTCCCCTCCTCCCGCCTCGAAAAAAAATGTACTTTAAAATAAATCTACTTTTTATAAATGCACTTCGGAATCTTTTATGTAAAGAAAACTATCCTTGCTGACCCTGGTCGCCTTCATAAATTTGAGCCAGAAAAAATATGAAGCAAGAACTCAATATATTTCCTTGTTGGGATTCAATAAAACATGTCAATTCAGACAGTTATAACCTTCTCCAATTCATCATGAATATTTATACAGACTTAAAGGATACAATGCCGTTTTATTTTCTTCTCTAGCAAAGACTTGCATCTCTTTTTTTAGAAACGATCTTCTTGTGAATTGCTAATCAACAATTGCTATTTTGATTCGTACATTGTGTTACTAAACAGCTTTCTCTAGGATTTTTTGTTGTTGTTGCTGTTTTACGGCATATCAACCCTTTTAGGCTTTTTAATGTCGAATCCAGTAATTCTGAAAAAAAGTTTTTATACTTCCAATTCTTTAATAATGTTTGGTTTGGTTGCTTTATTTTATGGCATATCAACCCCTTTTGGGTTCAGTCATTTTGTTAAAAGATATTATGCTTCAGGTTTTTTATATCTTCAAATATTCAGGAATGGCGTTTACTTTGTTGTTTTGTAGAAGAAAAAATTGTTTCTTTGGTTTTTGATTTTGCAGAACATGATTGAGTTTTGCAAAGTAAAAGGAAAAAATAACATTAATGCTTGGTGAATTTTAGGTTAGAAAGCCTGTATTTTCAGGTAACCTGATCTGCTAGCATCTAGAATCCAAAGAGCACTGTATTATTTAATGCAGGATAACCTGCCCACCTCGCTCTTATCATATACAGTATAACCACAGTGACACACTGGTTCCCATTAGATCATCAAAGTTAAGCAAGGTTCAGCCTAGTCAGTTCTAAAATGGGTGACAATTTAATAAGAAGGGATATGTAGCACAGTTAATGGAACACAAGTTGTGTTTTAGGAAATCTTGGGTCCATGCCTTCCTACTGCATAAATGACCACAAGAGATCTGATAGGTTGTAAACGGAGGAGTCTATGAGGTATGTGTATGCAATGTGATAATGCGTTGATGATGTGACATTTGACAAGTAAGGGTTGACTAAATGCATTAATGATGCAATAGATGTATAATGTGTCTTAAAATTAAACTTAGATCTGGATGGTATAGAACAGGAGACTTCACTGGTTTAGTCACATTGAGGGAATGAATGAGAATTCGATGGTTAGTACATGTGGAACAATTGAGGTAGCATGGTCAGTTCATAGAGTAAGATCAAAGAAAAACGTAGGAAGAAGTGATTTGATGGTATTTAATGGAAAGAAAAAAATAAAGACTGGGTCAGAGACAGGTTAGTTTGGAAGTTAATTACTAAAAGCCATTCAACGAATGCTATATAAAAAACATATATAAAAGAGACATTGCGAGCCTGTCTCTGCTTTACCATTATTTTCGTGCCAGGTGCTCGTCTGAGCTCCAATCTATGCCCCCCCCCTGGCCAAACATTCACGAGAAACACTCGTTTAGTTGAAAACACTATCAATAATTTCCCACACTCTTCATCTGTGCCTAAATCTACACATGGATTCCATGAACAAAGCTTCTTTCTTAGAACTGCACACCTGTGAAACTCTCTTCCGTTTGCCTGCTTTCCAGCTGACTACAATATGGCCGTCTTCAAGTCCAATGTAAACAAATTCTTGATGAGCCTTTCCTCTTAAGTAATCCAATTTACCAAATTTACACTTCTAACAATTATTATGATATTGTCCCTTTGACTTCTGTACACTCTGTAACCCTTATACTCGAGTGGCTTCTGGGCCTTGATACGTGGTGTCTCCTATGTAACTAAAAAAAGATAGTCGATTACGTCGATTATCCATTAAACTGATCACAAACACTCATGCAATATTTGAGTTCTTCTAATCAAGTCATACAGAAGTAATGTTAAATTTAATACCAAAAAAACCTAATGTTTACATTATAAATAACTGTAAAAACTATTGTATAAAATTTAAAAAAAATGTTATTCAAAACTGTACTTAAGACAGACATGACATTCAGTGGAAAAAATGCTAACCAGCTGAATCAATGTTTTGACTAAAAATAAGTGCACTCTACTACAACAAAACCATTTGGCATGATAAATAACAAGTCGGTTCTATTCTTTAACTAATTGTACAATTACTGTTGTTATTTCTTCAATTGTAAAAGGTTAAAAAGAATATCTCGATGAGAGGATGTTATTTAAAGATTTTAAAACTTTTTTCTCTTTCTGTCTGGGATTAAAAAAAAGTTGCAGTTAACAAAAAAACTCAAGGAAATAATTATTTAAATGAACAATTTATTTTACTATAATTTCCTGCAAATGTGGTGTAAGTAATAAAATGGCGACATGTAACCAGGATTATGGTTCTTGGTTTGCATGCTTTGCCAGCAGATAAACATTTCTAAGGTTATTTAATGCCCAAAGCAAAACTTGTAATTGTAAACGGTTTACGAAATACTATTAATTGAACACAAGTTGTTATTTTACACATATAATTCAATAGTTGTACACAAAGCACTATTATTGAGTCATCAATTTCACTTTTAAATACTTAATTTGAACCCAATTACACTTTGGCCATGATGTAAATCTATAATTATGTTTTCAGACACAAAAATATTAAAATATTTCCTAATTTAATTAACTATACTTATCAAATTTCCATGACTAATTAACCCTTTATTACATGATGTAGATGATTAAAAAAAATCTTATTGTTAATCTTAGTTAGTTTAAAGGTTAATAATACTATGATTGCCTTCAAACTAGAAAAATTATGAAGTTCAATAGTTAAACTGGCACTGAGAATTTTTGCATTTCATAAACTTACCTTGATTATTATTCATAGTGCTTGAAAAAAGTATGTTTATGACAATCCTCTACTCTCTGAGACAGATGGCGGTATACTGAATGCAAGCAACGGACAGATGCAATCTGGAAGTATCTGGCATCTACACAGATACTCAAATAATACGTACAAGGCGTGTTTGAGTCGATTCCCACTTTATTAATGTCGTTATATTCATTTATTTACAACTAAATGAATTAGTTTAACAAGATCATAAAGAGTTGAATAAAATAATATTAAGCTCCAATCCATGTAAAATATTTATAACAAATACTCCTTTTTCTTTTTTTCTCTCTCTCTACCAAAAATCAAATAAAATCACCATGAACAGTTTCTTTCCTAGAAAATCCCATCTGTGTAACAAAATACCACGCGGCTGCTTTCTAACTAACTGCAACATGTCTTCAATTTTAATGTAAACAAATACTTTTTGAGCCGTCCTCTTGGATAATTATATGATGTCTATTCCACCCATTGTTTCTAATTCTCCTGTAGTGGTGTTCATCGATGAACTGTCAATCTTTTTATATGAATAAATGTGGAAGGTTTAGTCTTGTGTTTACAAGACAATTATGGATGAAATATTTATTCGTATTATTTGGATTATATGGACTACAGTTCCGATCTTGAATGTTATTAGCACAATATTTTGGTCTGTGTAACCACCGACCTTTCTAAGGTGTATTTTGAGCTCGGAAATCTTTCTATCGAACTGGAGAATCTGCACGGAATTTAATACTGAACCTTCTATTTAATCCACAAGAGGGCAGCATATTCTCGTTCCATCATTTATAATCCAGGAAGAAGTCTTAGGCAATTTAAAATTGTATTTTTAATATTGCCTGCACTGAGAATTGAACTTTTAACCTTCAGAAGAGCACCACTTACAACTGAATTTTACCTCGTACAGAAATGTTCATTATTGAAAAGTTTGTTTTCAATTATTTCAAGTAGAAAACAGTGTGATTTGAATTAATCCATGAATATTTTTGTAAGAAAATATTAATGAAAGATTAAATCAATTATCAGATTATCCAAAAAGAAAAACAACAAAAAATGTTCTTTTAAACAGAGATGCCAAACTGTAATTGAACCCAGCTTTGAATAACATACGATTTTCATAATTCCTTGACCCAGGGATTTTCATAATTTCCTTGACCCAGGGATTTTTATCGAGCCCACAAAATCAAGAGATTAGTCGATTCCTGTAATGATCCAGTCCTTGTTAATTTTGCGGTGGGAGTTTAGTTCTGCTCACTCTCCCAGGCCTTGCCTTTTCTCTTTGAGATAAGGGTTAGTTTAATGCCAGCGGGGCTGCCCAGGCACTTTTGCAGGCCAGAGTGCCTTTCCTCTAAGACACCGACTTCTCAATCCCACTTTCCGATCTTGCAGTGGGAAAGAACTAAACACCTTCCTTGGCCTTTTGGCTAGGAACAAAGTGTAGTATCTGTTCTGATACTAAACTGCACCTTTTCTGTCCTCGGTCAGTGGAGGAGAAATCCTTCATGACTGAGACAATTCTTATTTTTTGTTCCTATCAAGAGTGTCCCTTTTGGGGGAGCTGGATTTTCCCACATTAAAAACGGACCTTGTGTCTAACTCTGCCCTCATGGAGAGGCAAGTAAATAGGAACATGCGATTGTCATAAAGTATATTGTTTTACATCTTTTTTGATACTACCCGATATATCAATAAATATACAAACATAAATATTCATGATGTGGACCTATCTTGCCGCCTCATGTTCGTATTATTTATTTTCCAATGTGCTTTTTTACTGAAGAGATATGTCTGCAGTTTCCAGATAATCCACAGAGATAAGCCCTTAAATTCATAAGCATCACTCATCCGCACGACTATTTATTCAGCCGTGCCTCCATATCACAGGTTTATGCCTAGTCCGGACGTGACTCACTGCCGGTCATCCCCAGGGTCTACGGCAGTGCATATATATCTGTCTGGATGTTTATATTGTCATCCAGTCAAGAATCTCAGGAGTCGGATCAACATGCATATTTATAAGCGAGCAATAGGAACGCCACTGCCTGACCTCCCATCTGCATCTTTATTATTGCTATGCAACTTCTCAGCCTCCGTTGAACTTTGTTCATTTTCAGGTGGCCCACTGACATAAATATTTATGGAATCAGGTACTGTAGAGACAGACGAAGAACTGAGATTTACTAATGCTATCTCAGTGGCTCGAAATTGACTTTTGACCAAAATGACATTTGGTCACCTGAAGAAGCCATTACTTTAATATGAATTTTGTTCAGTGTTACAATCTGTGCAATGCATAGCCGGACGATCCTTGGAAGAATTCATCTTTAATTAGCATGGTTCCGGGGAATGTCTACAGTAATTTTGCTATGTCCGATACAAGGACATGAACTTTGAGTAAGCCAGGGAAAATTACATTTATTGCATAACTGAAACATTACAAACCAAACGGAATGATTACAAATACCATTATTCTATCTTTACTTTTAGTTGACACTAGCAAGTGGAGGGTTCCCGGCTTTGCCCGATCTTAAAATACGCTTAAATATGATATTTTAATTTGTCTGGATTTTGTATATATTATTATAGAGTTGTGATTTCAAAAGTAAAAAAAAAAAGAAAGTATTTAGGTGTCATCAACTGGAATCGAAACCGAAAGCAAAACTGTAGCATTCAAAGCTGGTGACGTTACCACTGTAACAACGTGACATGTATATGAATTGATTAAAAATTAAAAATGAACTAAGATGAATGTACAAAATATAGATTTTTTTTCAATTTTGACTCATTTTTGACCCATTAAAAACTATTTTAACCGGCTACAGACCTATAAAAGAACGGTCCATAAAAATCTAATCATTTGAGGCCTCTAGCGCCGCTCTGTGACTTTTCGTTTCAGAAGAGATAGAGTTTGAAAAAAGACAAACAGACAGACATAATGAGTTTTATAAATTAGATTAAATAAGTTAATGTTTCCTTTTCTTTTCTTTGACCCAAATGAACATGAGGGGATTCGCCAATTGCATTGTTATGATGACTAAACTTATGCATTCATGACTTGAAAGTTTCCTCTCTCTATTGCAGATATTGATAGTGTGTAACTCTAAGAAAGCAGAAACTGAATTCCTGGCAAAAAGTGTATTCAGAATACTGGTGACTATGTAGAAAAAGAAATTCTAGAACACAAACGGTCGCTTGTTTTAATGAAACCACTCCCGTCTTCATAGCTCTTCAACTTTTTAAGTTGAAAAAATTAAGAGGCTTTACTTTTAGAACGCTCCTAGTGATTAAGAATTCTACCTGATCATTAAGAATTCTACCTGATCATCGATGGATCGAAAGCAATCTATCCCCGTGGATTTAACAAAGAGTTCAGTTCGAAACTACATGCACATTCTCGACAAGATGCACCTGAAAAAAAGACAGAGGTTACATCGAATGAAGATGAGGAGGATAATTGAAACCAAACTAATTGGTAGATTGTATCTAAGTGAGATGGTGCTTTTTGTTTTCGAGTACGAAACTCATTTATTAGCTCCAAAACACTTGGTGAAAAATGCACCAAATTTGAAAAGAAGCGTCCATGATATACCAGATACCTCATTAGGGGTTGGGGTGAGGGTAATACTACTATATTGCTACTACTGTTCCTATTTACTTGCCTCCCCACGAGGGCAGAGTTAGACACAAGGTCGGTTTTTAATGTGGGGAAAAATCCCCCCCCCAATAAGCTTTCTGAATAAGAACAAAAATTTAAATTGTCTCAGTCTAGAAGGATTTCTCCCCCACTGATCGAGAACAGAAAAGATGAAGTGTAGCATCAGAACAGATACTAGACTTTGTTCCTAGCCAAAAAGGATAAAAAAAAAAGTAAATTAAAATAATACTTATTGACTCGAAAACTATTGGCCACAATTTCAGTAAATTTGGCATGAAATTATCCTAAGTCGGCCAAATGTTTTATAAGGGGTTCGAATCTCTAATATTTCTCCTTCCCCTCCCTCTCCTACTACTAATAGTTATGATATAACAATTATCAAGACCTTATAGAAATTCAACAATGTTTTCTACATCAATCCCTATAATTTATTGTTAATAAAAATATCCCTTTTAAAATAATAAATGTATTTCAGAGTTGATATTCTTTAAAAATTGTTCTTTTTTCTGTAAAAATAACTGTTATTGGTAAAAAAAAAAAAAATGAACGTTTCACTTTTTATTTACTTAATTAAAATTTGTAGAAAATTGTATTCTTTTTAAAACAGTGTTACTATAAAAAAAAAGTAATGGTCGGAGACTTATCTTTCAAATCAATAAATTGAATATCACTTTTTTTTAAATGTATTTATTTTTAAATTGAACTGTTTTAGTTGACGGGATCACAGAATTTGATTTTGGAACAATTCATTTTAAAATAGATTAATTCGGAAATTTTTACCTTACAGAGACCAAATTAATCACCATGGATGATCTCATTTTTAATGTGTGCGAAAAGTGGTAAACTACGCACGAACACGAAGTGCCTTAACATATTATTATATACACTAGCAGGATCCGTGGAAATTCCACAGGAGGACTCTTTCATATGTAATATATTGATATTGGCATCTGTAGATGCTCAGGGTAAATGGAGACACTGATATTATTGTAGATTTTTAGTTAAAACTGCAAAAGTATTTATTTAAGCTAGCGCGAATGCACGGAAATGCCTGGTCGTAAAGTACGCTTAAATATAATATTTTAATTCTTGCAGATTTCGTATATATCATTATAGAGTTGATGTTCTATCGATTTTTGTATATTATAAAGTTACGATTTCAAAAATAAAAAAAATATATATTCATATGACTTGGATGCATTAGCTTGAATCGAAACCGAAATAAAAACTTATGAAGAATTCTTGACAAAATTATTTATATATAAAAAAAAAAAAAAAATAGATGGCTTGAGTGCCATCAGCTATAATCGAAACTGAAACAAAAACTTATGAAGAATTCTTGGTAAAATTATTTATGACAAGAAATGGAAGTACATAATTAAACGACCCGGATGTAAGCGTGACACACAAAAGAACACACATGCTATCGTATTAATATATAGATAACCACTGGAAAAATGTTCAAATTTGACATGAAGCACATTCGACATGAAATTAAACACTTCATCAAATCTCCACACTAACGTAATGTACTTGCAATAACCCTTATCCCTGAGTGGCTTCCGGGCCTTGATAAGTGGTGACCACTGTGTAAAATAATAAAAAAAAAGTATGTTTATAAGAATAACACTTCCTTAATCCGCTTTTACTACTACTATTACTACTAATAATAATACTATTACTACTAATAATAATACTATTACTACTAATAATAATACCATTACTACTAATAATAATACTATTACTACTAATAATAATACCATTACTACTAATAATAATACTATTACAATTACAACTACTACTTATAATGATAATACTAATAATAATACTATTACTACTAATAATACTATTACTACTAATAATAATACTATTACCATTACAACTACTACTACTACTACTTATAATAATAATACTAATAATAATACTATTACAGCTACTACTACTACTTATAATAATAATAATATTACTACTATTAAAAACAAAAATTAATAATAATAAAAATAATAAATAAAATCAATATTTGAAAATATGTGGTGCGTCGATGATGTGGAAAGAATGTTTTGTTCTTTTTTTTTTTTCAAAACGAAACATGTTAGAATTCCACATATCTTGTGCATTTATGAAGTTGAATGATATTTTTTTTTTTTTATATCGATCCTATGTACAAAGTTTTGTTGGAAATATGGTATAAAATAGTTCATTTTAATCTAAATTCAAGTTCTGTTCGGTTAACATTGATTTAATGGGGCTAAATTGTAGAAGCTATTACCCTGTTTAATTATATGAGAATTTTTAAGAACTGTTGACTTGAGATATGTTTGGCAAGATTTGCTTAAAATCAGTCATCTTGAGAAATTTTTGAAATAAAGATGAAACGTTGATGAGTGACAATTTTTGGTTTTTCTTTTTCATTATTATTTCTATAATTATAATCGTGTGTTTTTGTGTATGTATTTGTGTGTGTATTCTATATTTTGTGTGTGTGTTTGTGTGTATATTTTATATTTTATGTATGTGTGTATTTGTGTGTGTGTGTGTGTATATTCTGTATTTTCGTCTGTTTTTGTGTGTGTGTATTGGTATGTGTATTTTATATTTTTGTGTGTGCATTTGTGTGTGTATTTTATATTTTGTGTGTGTGTGTATTTGTGTGTGGGTATTTTATATTTTTGTGAGTGTGTCTATTTTATATTTGTGTGTGTGTATATTTTATATTTATGTGTATTTGTGTGTGTGTATTTTATATTTTTTGTGTGTATGTGTTTTGTGTGTGCATTTGCATGTGTGTATTTTATATTTTGTGTGTGTGCGTGTGTGCATGTGTTTTTATGTGTTATTTTGTGCGTGTGTTTTTGTAAGAATATGAAAAATTTATAAATTGCTATCATGGCATGTATTTAGTTAACTGAGATGGATAAAACCAGAACCTTTAATTCAGACATTCATCTATAAAAAGGAAAAATATGAGGTAACGCCTGAATCTATGCTAATCTGGATTCCTAACATTTGGTTGTCTCTAGACTTTTTAAGACCATTATTAAGAATTTTTTTCAGTGTTTTGCAAGCTCTATGCAACTATAATTGTAGCATGGGTATTGCTGGTATTTTATGACAAACTCTTGCCTGGATGTCAATAATGGATATGCTGATTTAATGAGCTAACGGCCATCATCGTTATCATGTCCATAGGTGATTTCACAACTATGATGTGGAAAGATGGACAATCTACACGTGCCAAGTAATCAAATTCCGCGTCTGTATAATGAGGCATTTAAGAATCATCATGAATATTAAATGCTAGAAGAAGGTCTCGAATGGGGATGTTCTGAGGAGAGCCAGCATGCAAGTTCTTCCCTTTTGGTGAAACCTTGGATGGATTGGGCATGTGATACGGATGGAAAAACGACAGGATCTCCAAATAAATCTTATTTCGTCAGTTAGCAAAGTGGACACCGAAATTGACGCTGACCTGAACTCACACACAAGGATGCAATTAAAAGGAATCTTAGAAATCTTTGGATGCTGACAGATGGATGATACCATTTTACAGATAACCAAAGTATCAACTGTCCATAGAAGATCATCAATATCATTGAAAATAAACCAGGTTATATATATATATATATATATATATATATATATATATATGTGTGTGTGTGTGTATATTATATTTTCGATAGCAAGATGATATATATAATTATTTCCACAATCAAACAACATCGCAGCTCACACAAGCTCTAGTTTCGCCCTCATTTAGGCTCATCAATTAAGCATAACAAAACTTGTGATTTGAAATTTGAGTCACTTGCATGCGAGATGAATACCCTGCCACCTGCGCCACCATGCCACATAAAAAAGTCTATACTCCTTATCTGAAATGGACCACGTATATCAAATCCGTTGCCAAAGTCACTGGAAAAGTAGTGGGATCCTTCTACCGCTCCAGTAGATATCTCCCTCTTGATGCAATTCTCTACCTATATAAAAGCCAGGTATGGCCAACGATGGAGTACTGTTGTCACATCTGGGCAAGAGCTGCTAGAAGCAGCTTATCCTGCCTTGACAGAGTGCAAAATAGACTTTATAGCTTAGTGGGGGATGCTCGTTTCTCTTTCCTGAAACCTCTTTCCCACTGAAGAGACGTTGTAAGCCTGTCTCTGCTTTATCGTTATTTTCATGGCAAGTACTCGTCTGAGCTTCAATCTATGGTCCCCCCTCGCACAAACTTTCACGAAAAATGCTCGTCTAGCCAAAACCACTATCAATAATTTCCCACGCTCTTTATCTGCGCCTAAACCTATATGTAGATTCCATGAACAAAGTGTCTTTCTTAGAACTGCACGCCTGTGGAACTCTCTTCCGATTGCCTGCTTTCCAGCTGACTATAATCTGATTGTCTTCAAGTCCACAGTAAACAAGTTCTTGATGAACTGTCTCCCTAAGTAATCCAATTTACAAAATTTCCACTAATGTTTACTACACTATAATAACACTGACTTATATATACCCATTAACCTTTATCCTCGAGTGGCCTCTGGGCGTTGATAAGTATTGGTTCCTGTGTAAAACAAAAAAATCCCACTTCTTAATAAGGGGTGTAGTCATCTAACCACTAAGAACATAGCCGATGTTTCACAAAAAGGATATTACACTCGAATATGTTTAACTGATAAGCATTAATTAGGGTGAAACTGTATGTAGCTTTCATAACTTGTGTAAGCTGCAGCATTATTTGATTGTGGAAATAATTATATATCATTTCATATTTGAAAATCTAATTTGGTTAATTTGTCGGATGACATTGTTCTAGTGGTTATAAAATCCTACTCATGAGACATTGGCCTGGGTTCTTAGGTGTTGGGGGACTAGACCCCTTGTTAGAGAAGTAGGTATATTCTGCAGCAAAACTTCGCTTGATCTGCGTTAGCTTGTAGAGTACTTGCCTTCCATCACAGTGATTCAGATTTCAAATCTCAAATACATTTGTGAAAATTAAAAATAAAAATAATCCAGCAGGTTTGGACTTTTATATATATATATATATATATATATATATATATATATATATATATATATATATATATTCATGATATGCTCTGTAATTACACTGAGCTTCTTAAATAAGGACTGGTATATGTAAAAAGGAAATATAAGGGAATAAAGAATATTTCCACAGAAATATATATATATATATATATATATATATATATATATATATATATATATATGACAAATATTACAAGGCGACTGTGTTAATATTTGTCTATATAAATAAAAATATTATATTTTTCTCTTTCTTATTGAGCACTCTTAATAACTTCGTTTTAATTCATGGGTTTTATCTCCTGAATACCTTTAACTTGGTATATAAACCTAAACATAGATTCCATGAACAAAGCTTCTTTCTTAGAACTGCACGCCTGTGGAATTGTCTTCCGTTTTCCTGCTTTCCGGCTGACTACAATATGGTTGTGTTCAAGTCTAAGGTAAATAAGTTCTTGATGAGCCGTTCCATATAAGTTATTAAATTTACCAAATTTTCATTACTAATGATTACTATATTGACCAACTTCTACTGTACACTCTTTAAACCTTATCCTTGAGTGGCCTCTGGGCCTTGATAATGTGGTGATGCCTTTGTAAAAAAAAAAAAAAAAAAAAAATATATATATATATATATATATATATATTATTTCTTAGAAATCGGTGAAATCGCTAATTTTTCAATCAAATCGATTGATTGCCTGCTCTAGTTGGAGACCCATCGCAGTGCATAGGGAGGAAGCTTCATTTTCCTCCCCGCAGTGATGTAGTCTACGATATATTGTAGTCTACATTGCAGTGTTGAAAATCTACTGTTGAATTTATCAAATTATTGTAAATAGTGACTTCAAACGACGTTTAAAATGCAAAAGTTAAATATCATGCTTCAATTGTGCTCTAAACAGAAACATTCATTTCATTTCGAACGCGCCTCTCTTGTATCAAAGAACATACTGTTGATTTTATATGCCTGGCCTTACTGTTTGGGCGGTGATAATTGCTTGAATTTAAGTTTAAAAGAAAAGTCAAGTATCATGGTGCAGTTGTGCTTTTAAACGAAACAATTATTTTGAACACGCCCCTGTCATATTAAAGAACCTACTGTTAATTTTATATCTCGAGCCTTTCGATTTGTGTGGTAATAAAACTTCTCAAATGCACTTGTTATGTTAGGCTGTGTAAGGTGTTAACTTTAGTGAAAATCGCCAGTTTCTTCTTTCATCGGATTATTTTGATTATTGATTATCAATACTTATCAAAGACATAAAGTATCTTCATGTGAAATTTCATAAAAAATCGGCCAAGCCGTTTTCAAATCTATAGAGAACTCCCTCTCTCTCTCTCTCTCTCTCACACACACACACACACACACACAATGTTCCTTTCATATATATATATATATATATATATATATATATATATATATATATATATATATATATACACTAGCAAAAGTACTCGTCATTGACTGGGTTCAAAAACAGCCTACAGAAAATGGACTCTGATTTATGAAAGTATGATAGGTTATGAAAACGAAGGGTTGTAAATTTGGGCTGAATTTGGGGGTATCAAAACCAAAGCAAAATATGATGAAAGTAAAAATAAAATAGATAAACCCCATAATTTATTATACCATACCTGTTCACACTGAAACACTTATCACAATATTCTGTGGATCTATATTAAAAAAACCTTGTAAAACTTTGTGACATATTTCCATTCTATCGAGGTTAGGTGTGAACGAATACCCCATAATTTTATTATACCATATTTCTTCAAACTGAAACATAATTATCAAAGTATACTTACGCAGATAGATATGAAAAGTCTTTAATAAAGTTTGTGCCTATTTCCATTCTATGGAGGCCAGGCGCGAACGCAGACCCCACAATTTTATTATACCATCCCTATTTAAGTTAAAACATACTTATCAAAGTATTATTATGTACATCTATATCAAAAACACTTGTAAACGTTTTTTTTTTTTAATTTTTAAATTTTTGATTTCCATACTTTGTGAACCAGGCGCGAACGCAGACCCCACAATTTTAATGAACTACCGTTCTGCCAGATCAAACATACCCATTCATGTGTCTCGATATATCTTCTATCATTATATGTAATCAGTTTTTTAAAATAGTCAACCATATAGGAGCCTATTTGTGACCAGACACACACACACACACACACACACACACACACACACACACACACACACACAGACATTCAGCTTTATATTACAGATATAAATATATTAATCCAGGCTCAACATTGCTTAACTTCGGTGATCTGACGAGAACCGGTGTGTCAACGCGATTATGCTGTACCGAATGGGTGACCATTTGGGAATTCCAGGTGCTGTATGTGCTCTCCGCTTTTGTCGGCATTTGTTTCCAGTCGTCCTGTACATAGACTTCACTTGCCATTGTCATTGGTATTTAACAATATTGACTCAGGAGAGGTGTGGTTGGAGATTGCGAACCTCCTCTCACAAAAATTTCATGTGCTGGCACCCCTTCGTGAGTATGCATAGTCTGTCAAAGGCCGAAGGAGCCTGTTATATATATATATGATAGATAGAGTGCACAATTACACCATGATACTTGACTTTTTCTTTTAAATTTAAATTCAAGCTGGATAAGGGAGATAATTATGTTTTGAATTATCTGCTAAAATCAAACAATGTGTCGTACTTAATGCAAATAGACATGTGCCTGAACGAAAAATCGATCTTAAACAATGCTTTTAAAAGCAAGTTTCAATTTTTCAAAAGTATTTTTTCTGGTGAACCATTGTCTCAAATGTTAAGAATTTGGTTGATCCCAAAAGAAACTAAGTTTAATTTCGACATCCTCCAAATTCTCCCTTTCTTATTTTGTCCTTCGGTTCTAACATTCTATATACAGTGGATGATTATTGTTTTCTGGACCGGCATTTATCTATCCAACACAAATTGTTGGATAGTGTTTGACCTTGACGTAGTTTTGATTTTTTTTTAGATAAAGTGGCTTCGTGCCTTCGTTGGAGTGATTTCCATTGAAAAACAGCTAAAGAGATATTATTAAAATATTTTCTCACCCGGGAACTGCAAGCCACTGAATGAGAAAGTGCAGTGACGATGTTTTTATTTCCTACTGAATAAACGTGTATTCTTTATCTTTTTTTAAGGCTACTGGCCCTTACCCTATGGCAGATTCTGCATGATTTATCTGCCCTTGGCTAGAAATATTAAAGTAAAATTTATTTTACGTCTATAGATCAAATGATATAACAGGCAGATGAAATTAAAATAGAGCATGTTATTGAACATTGTCTTATCTTCTCCCATATCAGTACGGTAATTTCTTTAATTGTACAACTGTTAAATAAAATCATTTTTTATTGTTGATTTCCATAGAATCGTTTTCATCCATTTATTTCTTCATATTTGTGTCTCACCAAATTTGATTGTGGTCAATACAAGTTTATAAAGATTAAAAAATGAGGTTTAAAAAGCCAGTCTGCACAAAGGTAAGCCTCTAATCCTAAAGTGTCATTATAAAATTAACAGTAAACTTTAAAGTTGGGAGTAAATGGAAGTTTGTATTAAACACGATAACTCAGCAGAAGATTTAAAAGATTGATGTAATGAATATGAATACATCCGGGTTCTTCCTCACAAGAATATGTTATGATACAGTAAGTCATAAATACGGACGGTTATAGCAGCTTACAGAGTGAAATGATAAATTTGTGTGGAGTTGCTTTTGAAAAAGTACTCAATTACTACAGGATGAAATGATAAATTTGTCGTCCTAGAAAAAAACAACACTACAGATTTATTTTAAAAATTTTATTGAAAAAATCAATTCAAGTAACTTGTAACTGCCTTCAGACTCAATCACTGCCTCGCTATAGGTCTGAAACTGGGAGCATGCCTTTTCCACAAGTGCCAGTGGGAGCTCAGCAAATACTCGAAAGATGGTGCCTATCAGGCTGGCTTCGGTGGTATGGGAGGTTATGTTGATGATGTTCTTGATGTATGACCAAACAAAGTAGTCCAGCACATTCAGGTCTGGGGAGGAGAGGGGCAGTGAAAGAAGGGTACAAAGTCATAGCACTCCTTCGAAAGCAAAGTCTGGGTCTCTTTGGACATGGGCAGGTGCCGAGTCCTGCTTCCACACCCAGGGTCTGCCAGAGACCACCTGATTGCACCAGGGGATCACCACACTCTTCAGCACATCCAGGTACACTTTGGTGTTGACTTCCAAACCGACTTCGAAAATGCGAGGTGGCATGATGTGGTCCTCACTTGAAATGACACTAAAGACCGTAACCGTGGCCAGATACTTTGTTTTCATCACTCTGTGCACGTCCCTGTAATTCATAGTAATCTAGCGATGCCTTTTGAGGATGCTGGCAATAATCCTGTTATCATAACTTGGATTGATAGAAGACTCCTATCTTCCGATTTGTACACAATTGACCAACTAGTAAATGGTCCCCAACAAAAAGAAAAAAGAGAAAAAAAGAAAAACTGTTTTCATTAAACGGAAATGAAATCATGTCGTCTTTTCTAGGGCGAAAATTTTATTATTTCACCCTGTAATTTGTGATCAATTCTTTCCTTTGCCTTGTCTTTGCTTATGCTGATTATATTTATTGCATTACTCTACGGTAGATTCTGATTGGCCAAATAGAATTTAAATCTGAACATGTAATAGGTTTCTTGATATATAAAAATAATGCACACACACACACACACACGTGGCAGTCTGGCTGAGACAAGCAGTTTTCTCATTTTATTCTCTTCAACTCTAATTCAGTTGTATTATTATTTTTTGATCAGCACAAATATAAATAGACTATTTAATATTCTTTTCAGAAAATCAGAAAATAATTGGGATATAAACTAATATGATTGGGAAATTTCGAGCGAGATCGGAGGCGCAGAATAATAGATGAGAAACTCGAGAGTCTATGCGAAAAAATCTGAGAATTAAAACGCGATTTATAAATAATAAATCACAAAATAGAAAAGCAAAGGAGTATACAGTGTTTGCTTGAAAGTTATTGTTTAGCCGCCGGCGTTTCAACAAATAATTCACAGAGTTTTGTTCGCACGAAAGACAATTCCAGGAAATTAATCAGGTAGTAAAAAATATATACGTATAGTAACGACTACTATCGTATCTTCATTTGGATTTGATTTTATGGTAGTCGCCGTTAGTTTAAAGCTTACGGTGAAGTTTGTTTTATCATTATTTTCATGGCAAGTGCTCGTCTGAACTTCAATCTATGGTCCTTCCCGATGCCAAACATTCACGAGAAACGCTCGTTTGGCTGTAACCACTATCAATAATTTCCCACACTCTTTATCTGTGCCTAAACCAAAACGTAGATTCTATCAACAAAGCTTCTTTCATAGAACTGCACACCTGTGAAACTCTCTTCCGTTTACTTGCTTTCCAGCTGACTACAATATGGCCGTCTTCAAGTCCAATATAAACAAGTTCTTGATGAGTCGTTCCCCTTAAGTAATCCAATTTACCAAATTTACACTTCTAACGATTACTATATTGTTCTTTTGACTACTGTACACTCATTAAATCTATCCTCGAATAGCCTCTGAGCCTTGATAAGTGGTGATTCCTTTGTAAAAAAATAAAAAATTTGGAACGCCACGCTTAGTCTTACTTCCAAAATTTGTAATTTATATTGAAGTCGTTTTTGTTAAAGTGTTATGTTTTTATCTAATTTTTTAAAAATGAAAATCACTCTAGATAATGCTAAGAGCCACTTGATACAAGGAGCTAAAAATTGCTTTTTTTAATGTCAAAAATATATTAACAATATCGTTATTTTCATGGTAAGTGCTCGCCTTTGCTCAAATCTATGTCCCTTCCCCTTTGCCGGACTTTCACAAAAAAGACTCGACTAGTTATAAGCACTATCAACATCCCCCCCCACACACACACACTATCTATCTGTGCCTAAATCAGATTCCATGAACAGAGCTTCTTTCTTTGAACCGCCCGCCTAGGAAACACTGTTCCGCTGGCGGGCTTCCCGGTTCACTGCGATATGGTAACCTTCAATGCGTGCGCGTGCACACACACACACACACACACACACACACACACACACACACACACACTAAACAAATAGTCAGAAATAGACAGTTTAGAGGCTTCAAAATCACACATAAGGAGATTTTGAAGTATAAAAACTGTCAATTTCTGGTTATGATTAAATGTTAAAATAAAGCCATAATAGTTTACTACGGGTTCGGCAAAATCCGGGTCTCAGCTATATTCTTCGTTTACTTTTTTTATTTAGCATGTCAAGAAAAATTTTTAGTCAATCGTACTTTTAAAATACAAAGATTTATCTAGCTTAAAAAAGATGAAATAATGGTTTATCAGCATGTGCCGATGTGTCGAAAAACAGTTTTTAATAACATGTACGTAGCACGGTAACATAACTGCATAAGAATAATTAAAGTCTACGGTATATTTAATGTAAAAAATAAAAGAATTCTTGGTTTATGGACATGACTTGATAGTGTGTAATTATGTTTGTATTTAGTTCATTCTATTTAAAACGATTGCTTCTTCTAGAGAGTGATGCCATATTTGAAATTTTTTTTGAGCGTTCGTTTTGTAATAAGATTTACATTCTGAAATGATCAAATTGTCAGCGCTTAGCCAATTAGATTTGGTGAAATGTGAAAAGAATTTATTATTTTTGAATTTGGAAATGGAAAGATCGTGGTATGTCTATGAGTATATTATCCAGTTAATAAGGGGTGAAATCCCATAAGTGTTGAAAGTGCAGAAATCCTCCCGGTGATGAGTGGGGACAGTAGGAGGACTTGTTATTAACAGGAAAAAATAGGAACAACTTCCTCTAAAGCTGGTTGCGATAGTGATGATATCGCTCCTAGGATGAAATGTAGGATTTTATTATAACGACTAAATGTGTCTAAAAAGGCGTTTTAAAGTTACATAAAATAGTGACTAATAATCTAAGCATAATAAATTTGTATATGGCATTTGTTGTTGCAAACCTACGGTATTTTCGTTCAGAGGGAAATTTCTGCAATCAAAATAGTATATAGGAGAACAGACTTCTGATTGGATTTCAAGCAAACTTGCATGACTCAAAGAGTGACATACGCTATATAAAAAGTAACGTTGAAGGAACCATCTCTTATAGATGTGAACTTCCAATCACAAAGAAGCAAACCTTGCTAGTCTCTCTCTACTATATCATTTTTTCCATCGAAAGTGCTCGACTGAGCTCTAATATTTTGTTCATCCTTTTAAAACATTTACTTCAAAACCTTTATTGTTACCACACTGGAAGAAATGTTCTTTTCCTCCTCCATATTCCTAGCGTCAGAAAGAATTTCCATGAACAAAGCTTCTTTACAAGCTGTTCGTACCTGTGTAACAGATTACTGTGAAACTGCTTCCCTGATGATTACAACTTGGTTGTCTTCAAATCCAATGTAGACACATTATTATAAACTACCCCATCTGTAATGTTGTGACCCTTTGGGCTGTGATCATAGCGTAGTATCTGTCTTAACTGTGGCAAGCTGGGCCAAAGGTCAAATTATTATTATTATTATTATTATTAATTAATTAATTCGAGCAATGGTGGGTCGCTGGATCAATAATTATGATTAGAAAAATAAACAATTAAAT
>NC_136485.1:154406558-154424058 GCF_053919585.1 Euprymna scolopes | reverse complement strand
GCAGGCCAACAGACTTGCTACGGTTGAAGATGGCCCCTGTTACTTCTTCGTATCGAGCGAGCGCCTCGACCACCGCTTGAACGTCCGTGAGGCAAGACACGAACACGGTGACGTCATCGGCGAACGCGGAAACCCTGGCTCGTGTGCCTCCAGGGAGAGCTATTCCGCGCAGGACTGGTGTAGCCGCCTCGTCCCTTAACTTGCGAAGGAGGGGTTCCAACGCCAGGACATACAACAGAGGCGACAGCGGACAACCCTGTCGCACCGACCGAGAGACAGCGAATGACTCCGACAGCTTACCGTTGATCTGCACCGCTACCGTCGGCCTGTCATACAGAACAAAGATCCACTTGCGGAAGTCCGGATTAAATCCGGCGGCCTCTAGCACAGATCCTAGGAACCGATGGTCGACCCTATCGAATGCCTTGGACTGATCCAAACTGATCAGCGCGGCTTCGGCGTCGTCTTCTGTCCCCTCTATGATCGAGCGTATCAAGTGCAAATTGTCTTGAATCGATCTCCCCTTCACAGCATAAGTCTGGTCCGGTTCGATCAAGTCAGTGATGACAACCTGCAAGCGATTCGCAAGAATCTTTGCCAAAATCTTTAACTCTGTGTTTAGCAGAGTCAAGGGCCTAAAATCATCAAAGTTTTCCCTCCCACCATGCCGTTGACCTTTCCTCAGCAATGTGATCACACCCTTGGTCACCTGTCCAGGGATGGAACCCTGGGCAAACCAATGGTTGAACATATCCTTCAGAATAGGGACCAACATGGGCGACAGCCTCAAGTAAAACTCGTAGGGTAAACCATCAAGCCCCGGGGATTTGTTATAGCCGACCTGCTTCAACGCAGTAATGACCTCATGTTCAGTAATAAGACCATCACAGCTAGCTGCCCGAGCCGCCGTGAGGCGGGGCGAGTCAGCCAAATAGCTGCCAAACTCATCAACCCTGAGTCCGGGTAGTTGGGTGAAGCGCACCGATAGATGCTCCCGAAACCCCTCGCAGATCTCCCGAGTCGATACTAAGGGGTGTCCTTCCAGGTTATGTACTTTACGAATGTACCCATCCGAACCGCGCCTTAAAGCAGCCTTACGCTCAACAGCGTCAACATTCACAGCCTCGTTAGAAACTTTGTTTAACCTAGCCCTAACTACTTGACCTTCATACCGCTCGCTAGCCAAGCGGTTGAGATCTTGTTTAGCTAGTGCTAACTCTAGGGGGTCCCCCCCCCTCCACCGCCCGGGTCAGCTTATCCTCTAAACGCTTCTTTGCCTTAGCCTTATCTATCGCGAGGCGTTGGCTATACTGGACAGAGAAGCGCCTAATTTTGGCCTTGAGACTAACCCACCACTTACTCCCTGTAACCGCCCCCACTAAAGCCCGCTGAATTAGCTCAGTGACCTTCAACCGATAGTCCTCCAGCTCCAACAAGGTGCTGTTGAACTTCCAGTATCCGGCCAGTTTAGGCCTAGCACTTAAGCTCAAACGGGCCATAACAAGTTTATGGTCCGAGTGTCCTAGCAAGTGGAACGTGGGGCAAGATAGGAAGTCTACATCGCCTCTTCTAACTAACATCCGATCCAAGTAAGTGCTTGGATGGGAAGGCACTACAGGATGCCACGTCCACATCTCCCGCCCCGGATGATCCAGACGAAATCTGTCGACGAGATCGCACGAGGCCATCAGGTCAGACAGACTGCTGTCACACCACGCCGACCCGCTAGTCCCCCCGACCTTATCTATTTTGGGATCAAGGATTGCATTCCAATCCCCCATTAAAACTAACCGTTCCGGATCCACTAAGAAGCCCTCCAACCGTCGAAAAAAGGTTGCCCTCTCTACAGCAGCATTGGGAGCATAAACAGCAACAATCCGAAAAACACTACAATTAACAGCAACATCAACAACAAGCGCCCGCCCGTCCTCGCCTGCGTGAACAACATTCACCGACGCTGACAGGGTGCGACTCACTAGCAAGGAGATTCCACGACTATAGGTATTGCCATATGCTGAGTAGACATCGTAATCGTTTACCAGCACCTGACAATCCCCGTCACAAACAAAGTGGGTCTCCTGGATAGCGGCGATATCTACCTTGAGGGACACCAAGTCTCTCACAACGCGCGAGGCCTTGCTTCGACACCTGATGCCCCTCACATTCAATGTAGCCAAGTTCAAAGACATGATCACTTACCTCAAGCACTGTCACAGACGGGTCTGAAATCCTGGGCAGTGAGGACATGGCAGGCCTGGCCAAGGCTGCCGGTTAGTAAATCCGATGAAGGTGATCCATCCTTGGCCACGCCCCCCACGTCCAGGGGGAAGGTTAGTTTGAGTGCCCTGTATAGCGATGGGTGTACATACATGGGGATTCTACCCTCACATTTAAAGAAAATGTTGGTCAGTGAAGGATGGTCCCTATCCACCAGCTGCTGGCCTGGGATCGCATTCTTCGCTGCCCTAATCATTGCCCACATTCCTCCAGTCCTAGCGTCCTTGTTGACCCTAACGAAAGTGGTCAACAAGGGAGCGTCCTTGAATTTAGTGGGGTCTGTTACTAGGTCTCCACCGACTTTTTCAAAGTTTTTAAGTTTATTGTACCGGACCTTCTGTTGTCCTTTAAGGTCCGGAGCCGGTTGGAGAGGGTCTGTTTCACAAATCCTGCTTCCTGGCAGGAAGGGGAGCTTTTTGGTCCGTTCAGTGCGGACTTTGGGAGTGGGGGAGGGGATCTCTTTTGGTTGATGGGGAGGCTGAGCGCTTGGGGAGGGGGTAGCCTGCTCGTTTTCTTCTTTTTGGCTCCTGTCACGGGATGAGGGGCGGGAAGAGTTTCTTGGGGCCTTTATAGGAGAGGGGGAAGGTTGTTCAGGTTGCTGGGGTGTTGGGATCACAGGGGGCTCATCCTGTGTTATTGTTGCGAGGGAGTCCTTCTCAGTCTCAGTGGGGGTAGGAGGGTTTGCGCGTGTCTTGCGGCTTTTTCTCCTCCTGGCCCTCCTGATCTCTGTTGCGCTCAGGGCCATAGAGACTGTTGTTGTCTCTTCCTCTGCCTCTGACGCGGCCTCCTCCTCAGATTCTGGTAGTTTCCTCTTGTTTGAGGAGGAGGGTGTCTGTGTGTCCATTTTCTCTGTCTCGCTCTTCGGTTGTTCTTGGTCTTGGGTGACTGTCTGCAAGGATGGCTGTTTGTTGATCTTGCCTTTCTTTACGACCGTCACCCAGCCTGTCGGTGCCTCTGGAGGATTTGCGGCCGGCGCGGGATCCGCGGCTTGATTTGTTGTCACGCTTGTTCCCGCAGCTTTTGTGGGCTTCTTCCCTCCATTCCTCTTTGGACAGTCCTTCGCCATATGCCCTTGTTGTGTGCACAGCCAGCAATGAGGCCTCCTCCCTTCCACTATAAGGGAGAGTGTCCACTCTCCGAACTTGAGTGTGGCTGGGATGGCGTAGAATCCAGCCTTGTCCAGGACCATCTGTACTTTGTAGTCCCCGGTCATGATGTTTCTTAATCCGCGGACCGGGGTGACTTCCTCTACGTCTCTATACTGGCTTAGGATAGCCCCCAGTTGTTTGGCCTCCATATAGCAGGGGACGTTTAGAGCAGAAACATTTGCTCTCCTCTTGTTCATATAGATGGGTTGGAGCTTTATGTTCCTGCTCTGATGGCAGGTCCTGGACAGCCTGACTGCGTCTTCGGAGGTGGGGAGCAGAACATCCCACTGTGCGTAACTCCTTCTACAGATGTAGTTGGCGGGAATGTTCTGCTCCAGCAACACGTTCATCATGGTGTCCTTGTTGACGCCCGTCAGACCCCTTGTCTTGGTGTCTGAAGTTATCAGCGAGAGCACTCTTTTCTCCAGAACTTCCACTTGACCCGGGAGGGGTTGGATGTTGTTCCCCTGGGTATACTCCTTGTAAGTGGAGTCGAAGAGTGCTCTGTAGTCTTCGGGCGTCAACTTCCCTTGCTGCTCTTTGGGGCCCCATGCCGGTCCTCCATCCTGGTGGGTGTCAGCTGGACTCGGGTTGGGGGGCGTAGCTGGTGTTGTGGGGCTCTCTCCTGTTATGGGCATTTTTGGCTTCGGAACTGGGCCGTTACCAGGCAAAGTAGGCCATTGTGTCTTTGGCGTTGTTTCGTCCTGGCTTGGTTTGCTCTCCGGGCCGCTCCCCTTTCTTATTTTCTTCCTTTGCTGGGTGGCTGTCCCCTTAGGGGATGGAGGTGTCTCCCCTTCTGGTGCCGTGTTCCCAGCTGGAGCCTTGGTGGGTACTGTCAAGGGTGTCTCTCCTTCCAGCTTGCTTTTGTTACCACTGGCCGGAGAGTCACCCCTTTTCCGTATTTGGTCCTCTTGGGGAGTGTTGGGGGGCCAATCACTGTCTTCCCCGCCGAATAGTGAGCAGATGGAGGCTATTACATCTTCATCCAGCGCCTCGGTTTGGTCCGCGGTGCTGTTTTCCTCCTTTTCTGTTGGGGAGTCGCCCTTTGGGGGAGCGGGGGATGGGTTCCCCGGTCTTCCTCCCTTGGTTCTGCCGTCCTGGGGTGCAGCTGGTTGGCTGGGTTCTGCACTTTCCCCAGCTATTGACTTAACGGCAGCTTTTTCCGCTGGGTTGCCCTCGTGGGGAGCGGTTGCAGGTGCTTTTCGGGGGGTCGCCGCGGGCTGCGGCCCTACCCTCCCGCTTTCTTCCAAGGTCGCCGCGCGCCGGGGCCCTACCTTGTTTCCTGGCGCCGTCTCGCCGGGAGATGCATCAGCTCCCTCACATAGGGAGTCGTTTGCAGTTGAGATGCTGCGCATTTGGGGTGACGTACCCCTCCTGCCTGGCATCGTGGTGGTTGCACTGGCCGCTGGCGCGGACCAAAGTGTAGTGGGGGAAAAGAAAACCCAGGGGAATGGAGGGGGAGGAGGGGGAGGAGCGGACTTTGAAGAAATTAGAGTTTTTGACTTCCCCTCACGGGGATGTCGGGTTAGCAGCTCAGATCCCCCCGCGAGGGGGGAGAGCAGAGAAGAAAGACGCAGTGGGTGCTAGCGGGTCAGAGTGCCGCGTCGCAATTAAGAGAGAGAGGGGATAGGCATCCCTGCCCACAGAGGGGAGCAGAAACGAAGCACCCGCCCTACCCCACGTCACCCTACCCACTAACTTACCCCAACGGAAGCGAGAAAGAGAACCCTGTCTGCTCGATCCACTGGGAGAGCAGCGAAGATAGACAAAGTTTGGGCCTGGCAGGTCAGAGTGCTGCTCAGGCAATTAAGTGTTGAGAAATTAGACCATCCCAGTCTCGAGAAGTGAGACCGAAACGAAGAAAAAACAACATGCAAAAACAACAAATGAAAAAAGAAGGTCTCAACTACCAGCGATAGTGGTGTTGGTCCCGAGATTCCAGTCTCCCAAAAGAGGGGATCGGTTTCCGGGTCCAAGCTCCCACAAATGTGGAGTCGGTCCTCTAGGTCCTGACTCCCCAAAGGAGGGGGTCGGTCCTAACTAACAAAGGTTAGTAAGAAAAAACACCTTAACCTAGCCCGAAAGCCCGGTGGTGGGTCAAGTTTAGTAACTGAGAGAACAGATGGTATTTATTTGCTCCCCCACTGAGCAAATTAGGCACAAGGCCGTTTTTAATGTGAGGTAAAAACCAGCTCCCCTAAAAGGGGTCACTCTGGTTACCAAAAATAATAATTGTCCCAGTATAGAGGGTTTCCCCTCCATTGACTGGTACAAATTATCTTAAGTGCAGCATCTGTCGGAACAGATACTACACTTTGATCTTGTCCCGAAGGCCAAGTAGATATGTAGCCAGAATTTTTGGGTACCCTGTAGATACTGCAGCTAGACTTTGTGGACACCCTGTATATATATATATATATATATATATATATATATATATATATATATATATATATATATAATGGGGTACTTTGCTTGTGTGTGTGATTTTGTTCCCTGTGGACTTCAAAATGGCTGGGCCGTTATTTTAAATTTCAACACAATCGTACCTTATGATTCTGGGAGTGGTATTACATAGGTTTTGTATCGGAATACCTCCGATAAGTACCTAACACTGAAAAAATCTGATTAAAGGCGGAAAATCCGATTTTGACTAAAGTTAACATTTTTATACAGTCCAACATAACAAGTGCATTTGGGAAGCTTTATAATCGCACAAGCCGAAGAGTCCGGCGTATAAAATCAACAGTAGGTTCTTCATGAAGACAGGGGCGCATTCAAAATAAATGTTTCTGTTTAGAGCACAGTTAAACCACGACATTTAACGTTTGCATTTTAAACTTAAACATTGCATAAAAGTAATTCATGAAGTCAACAGTAGATTCTCAACAGAGTGATATAGACTACAATGAACTGTGGACTAAATCACTGCAGGGAGGCATGTGAACTTCCTCCCAGACACCACCGTAAGTTCCCAACTTGAGCAGGCAATCGATTGATTTGATTGACCAATGGGTGATTTCACTAATTTTGATAAAAAATGAAAGTATTGGAAGTGTGGAACATTCGGTGATCCTCATTCAATCTCGAGCAACGTCAGGTCTCTCTGCTAGTATATATATATAAATATATATATATGTCAGGTCATGTCATATGCTACTGGTACCATGTAACCCATTACTACCTGCCATATGGTCGGGTCACCGGCGACTAAATTGATTCCCCCACCAGACTTGTTTGGTGAGGAAGGTCGCTAGTCTCCCTGAAGGATTAAAAAAAAGACCTTACAAAGGGCGAATGGACCCTTTTTCGGGGTTAACGGCCAACTAGCACCGTGTGTGTTTGTGTGCATGTTGGGGTGGAGAGGGCTCCTGTAAACTATGGTGAAGGTAACCTTTCTAAGAGAAGCAAATCTCTGATTTAAAAAACCATAAAGCGGGAGACCAGTACCCGCATTAAGCTGGTCTGCAGTTTAACTTGTTGCTAGCTATCTTGCTCTTGTATGCTTTTTTTTCTATCTAAGAAAAGAACTTCTCATTTTTCTTAATAGTATATGCACGAAAAAGACGGTATTGACATAATCATAACCGTTTGTTTCTGCAAAACGAAACAGATCTGTAAAGAAATGCACCGAAATTCAGAATAATGAAATACAATAAATCTACTGGTATGCAAATCCAGTGATTATCGGGCTTACAAAATATTATTGGATGTAATATTTTATATAAGACTATCTCAGCTAAATAAAATTGCTCAATTTACTAGATAGAGCAAATATATCATAATTTAGGAATTTAAAATTTTTGATTTGAAAAAGTTAAATTTAAAATATAGAAATGTTATGCAAGACAAAGAATACAGTATAGTAAAATATATTTCCTTAACCCGTGAGTTTTCGATGTTTATACATCTCCTCAGAGTAAAAATATTAGCAAATATTACAAAAGGTTTGCACCTAATTTGCTAAAGGTAATAGACATAGAAAATTTGAAGTTCAATATCATTTTTTTGCTGCATCAATATACAATTTCCCTTATTCTATGTAGCTAAAATGATTTAAAAACCTTTAAAAAACATTTAATTTAATTCTCTATGTTTATTACCTTTAGCAAATTAGGTGCAAACGTTTTATAATATTTGCTAATATTTTCTCAGGAGATGTATAAACATCGAAAACTCATGGGTTAAAGAAATATATTTTACTATACTGTATTCTTTGTCTTGCATACAATAAAATTTCTATATTTGAAATTTAACTTTTTCAAATCACAAATTTTAAATTCCTAAACTATGATATATATATATATATATATGTATATATATATATATATATATGTATATATATATATATATGAATATATATATATATATATATATATATATATATATATATAATTCACATTGAGCTTCTCATACAAGGACTGATATATAATAAGAAAAATATATTTCTACAGAAATATATATATATATATATATATATATATATATATATATATATATATATATATATATATGAGTTGAAAGTTAACAGAAAAGACTTAAGTAGAGTTTAAATAAGCAAATATTAATTCAACCTTGAAGATAACGGGTGTGAAGTCAAATTCCAACATCATATTCCAAATCTACAGTAGATATTAAATTAGTTCAATGTAAAAACTTCCACGAGCTTCATATATGTTTAAGTGTATTTTTTATTTGTCTCGTTATTTATTTTATTTGTTGTTTAATTGATTTACTTGTTATGTATTTTTTATTATTTGTTATATTATTATTTTTATTATTATTTGTACATGCGTTTTGCTAATTTGGTGTTTGTTAAGGATTGATGCTGTTTATGTTTTGTGATGTTAAGGAATCGGTGCTGAGGAAGCAACTTATTGAAATAAATAAAGTTTGTTGGTCTTAGAAACGATCGTACACCAGAATATTTTATTGGTGTTGAATGCATGGAACTGATATAAATAACATCTTTAAATATTTATTTTTTCAATATTCTTTACTTGGTCTCTCTCTTTCTCTTTCTTACACACAACATATATATATATATATCAGATAAAATGGTAATAAAAGAATATATATTTGCTCTGCAATAGTATTGAGCACTTTCACCAGGTTTTACTAATTACAATTTTTGCTATATATATATATATATATATATATATATATATATATATATATATATATATATATATATATTAGTGTTGGGACGATTAATCAAAATTGGGATAAAAAAAATTGGAACATTTTTTGGTATTGGTATAGGAAAAATTTGTGTCGATTTTTCGATGCCAAAAACGATTCCTTTTACTATCTTTTTTATTTGATTTTGTTTAAAACAAAATCTTCCATTGCTCTTTGTTTGTGAATAAAAAGACAAGTGGCTTGAGCACTATAAACATTTGGTGGACAAATGTTTGAAGTACAAATTAGTTGAGGTCATTTGCGGGCGCCGCTCCCTTGGGTCGATGGGTAGAACTGCCGACTATCAACGCGATGGTTCTAGGTTAAATCTTTGGCTAGAGAAAGGGGTTAGTCTAGCCGCGCTGATGAGTTGTGATACAACGAAACAGTAATGTATGATGTGGATATATATATATATATATATATATATATATATATATATATATAAATAAATAAAAAGAGAGAGAGAGAGGTTGGTAATTGCTGTGTAGCCATAGGTTGTCTAGCAATAGATTTCGGGTCAAAATTACGTTATTGGAAGAAATAAAAAGAGTCTTTTGTCTTAGAAACGATAGAGCACAAGAGTTTGTTGATATTGAATTCTTGGAATTCATTTAAATAATATCTTATAAATTTCTTTCTTTCAATATCCTTTATTGTGTCTCTTCATCTGTTTCTCTTTCATGTGTATGTGTGTGTGCGTGTGTGTGTGCGTGTGTGTGTGTGTGTGTGTGCGTGCTGTGTGTCGATGATTGATGTGTAGCTATAGGTTGTCTAGCAACAGAGCTAGAGTCAAAATTATGTTCAAATTGCCGTCCAACCGGAAGGCATAATCACCCTGAATTCATGATGATTACAGTTCTTGAATTCTTCAGATATCCACTCTGTCACATGATTGATTCAAAAACAGAGATTTCCTGACTACCAAAACTATACATTTCTTACTTTGAATCTCGAACGTTGAAACAGAAACGAACTCCTCGCCCGCAGCCTTCCATAACCTCTGTTATTAGTTCATTATGTAATTTAGCTCGTTATGCAATCAGCATAAATAAAAAGAATTCAAATTAAATTAAATTATCTTTTTTCTTTTTTGAGATTAAAAAAAAGAAGACTGAAAACGAAAACAAAAAATGCTAAAAATAATAACCCTTTAGCAGGGCATTAAGGTTAATGTCTGCACTAAACATGACAACCAAGTTGAGCAGACATTGATAGCATTCTGAGGGAATTAAAAAAAAAGAAGAAGAAAATAACATCATAATATTGTTCAATATTGGCTTTGTAAAAAAAAAAAAATAGGCTAATCTTCGTATTGACCTAGTACTCTTTTGTAAGAGGACACTGTGTAAGAGATTATATGTATTCGAGCAGCTGTTTATAAAAGTGAACTTAAGACAAACAGTTAATAAGGATTGATCTGAAATAAAAAAACAAAAACAATGAAAGATGCAAACAAAAGGTAAATAAAAAGACTAAATTGTCCTCTGAACTGAAATAAAAAGCACTGATTTTTGATTGATATATTTTTTTCCAGGCGGAAAGCGAGAGGCACCTTTATTCGTAGAGTGCATACAAAGTCATAAGGAAAATACACTGTGTGTGCAAATAAGAAGATTAGTGAAAAGTTATAAAATGTGATAATACCTGTCAATGTTACAACAGGAATAAAAACAAAAAAAAAACTCTACTGCATAAATAAAAGCCATTTGCCAAAAACATTTGTTTTTCTAAACTTTAATGTTAAACTTCTTTCAACAAAGTAACTCTTACCTTTTCAAGAAACAAATCAGTGTTAGTCATATTTTATTTAATGTATATAATTAACTTTGCAAAATACCTACTCTAGAAAATATATATTTACGGGGAAATATGCTTATTCAATTATATTTCACCTTTTATTTATACCGATCCTTTAATTTATGAAGCTCGATGTAACTACAGAGTATATAACAAATAAATAAATAAATGACAAAAGCCTATATTTCAAATTTCAAGATGTTGACCATCTTACCGTTTATTTCTTTAAGTACGTTTGTATGCAAGAATTTTTTTTTTTTTTGTGCGATTGTGGAGAAACTTTGAGTTTTTTGTTTTTGTTTTTGAATGTTGATAAACAAATGAACATGCTAGTAAATAGGACATAAACACAATATATATAATTACAACAGGATAAAATTATCCGAGTGTATGAATTAAAACTAGAAAAGGAAGAACAAATTACTGAAATTTGACTCATTGTTTCATGATGGCTTTTTAAAGAGTGAGGAAAATATCTAAAAATGCTCCATTTTTGGACTTTATCTTCATTCAGTTTGGTCCCATTTTCCATTTTTAATTCATTATGTGTGTGTGTGTGTGTGTGTGTGTGTGTGTGTGTGCATATCCTTTTGGCTTTATATTGTTTCAATCGAAGTTCTCTGGTATTAAAGGACCCTTTCTTGAAGCTAACACTTGGCATCTCTATGACAAACATATTAAATTCTCACTTAGCTCTGAAAGGAAGTAAAGAAGTGAAGTACACTAATTGACCAGTTAACTGTTCCATAACCCTTGAGCCCCTGGACGGGCGTAGGCCATCTACAACTTTTTTGTAGAAGTTTTTGTAGCGAGGAGTTCTTTTTACAGGGTGAGGGTGCTGGCCCCACGCCCAACTTTCCTAGAAGGTACATACAGCGCCTAGCCTTCCCAAATGGTCACCCATCTGGTACTGGCCAGGCTCAACGTTGCTTAACTTCCCTGATCTGGCAAGAACAGTGTGTCAACATGATTGTGCCGTACTCAGTAAACTGTATTATAATATATCTTTCTTGGGGTCTCTTAATTTTACTGGATTCCAGGACAAGAATTCATCTAATCTTTGGGAGTATGCAGCTAATTTCTGTTCCTATAAGTGAGATCACTTGGAAAAGGTGCACTGTGATATAAGCAAGCCAAAAAGATCTTATTTGGGCTGCAAGTACTCTATTTATTTTATATTTAGTCAGGGTTTACTTGTACGGAGAAGTAACCTCATGCATAGAGATTTTAAACATCGAGGAGAGTGTTTAGCAGGCATTCAAGTTCTCTCTTTTTTTCCATTTTCTTATCATTTCGATCTAGCTGGAGATGGGGCATCCTACCAGATGCCGGTCATTCACCCACTATCTCATAAATCCCAAATGATATAACTTTTTTAAGATTCTAACCGTCCCTTTAAGTGCAACTGTTTGTATCTCTCTTTTACTTGGTTCACCGGGTATATCTGCTAGATAGGTTTTGAAATTCATTTTTCATGTCCGTTTATATATAATTACTGAAATGATGAAGCTCCAAAATCTAGTCCCCCCCCTCGCCAATCTTTCACGATAAACGCCCGTCTAGCTGAAACCACTGTCAATAATTTTCCCCACTCTTTATCTGTGCTTAAATCAAAACGTAGATTCCATGAACAAAGCTTCTTTCTTAGAACTGCACGCCTGTGGAACTCTCTTCTGTTTGCCTGTTTCCCGCCTGACTATAACTTGGATGTCTTCAAGTCCAACATAAACAAATTCCTGATGAACCACCGCCTTAAATAAGACACTTTATCAAATCTCCGATACTAACGATTACTACGATACTATCCCACTGATTACTGTACATGCAATAACCCTTATCCTTGAGTGGCTTTCGGGCCTTGATAAAGGGTGACAACCATGTAAAAAAAAAAAGAAAGAAGCTATTCCTAAGATACCAGATAGGATCTTGTCGTACATAAAACCTTGTCGTACATGAGACTTTGATATTTTGTTATGCTTTCCCTTTCGTCTCGGTTTAACCAAGTATTATTGGAGACGCTAAATTCTAATGAGGTTGCTTTATGCCCCTTGTGTATCAGAGTGTTTGATTAAGTAATGCAGACAAAATATATCTTCTTTCTGATCTTCTCTAATTGTCTTTTATCTTTTGAGCTTAGATTGGACTATGAATTTACCATAGCTAAATCTGTTGCCAGGGACGCTGGAAAAATGGTGGGATCCTTCTACCGCTCCAGAAGATATCTCACTACTGATGCAATTCTCTATCTGTATAAAAGCCAAGTACGTCCAAAGATGGAGTACTGCTGCCACATCTGGACAGAAGCTGCTAAAAACAGCCTATCCTGCCTTGACAGAGTACAAAATAGACTTCGTGGTTTAGTGGGGGATGCCCTTTTCTCTTCCCTGCAACCTCTCTCCCACAGAAGAGACGTTGCGAGCCTGTCTTTGTTTTATCGTAATTTCCATGGCAGGTGCTCGTCTGAGCTCCAATCCTTCGTCCCTCCCCTCGCCAATCTTTCACAAGAAACACCCGTCTGGCTGAAACTACTGTCAATAATTTTCCCCACTCTCTATCTGTGCCTAAATCCAAACGTAGATTCTATGAACAAAGCTTCTTTCTTAGAACTGCAGGCCAGTGGAACTCTCTGTCGCTTGCCTGTTTCCCACCTGACTACAACTTGGACGTCTTCAAGTCCAACATAAACAAACTCCTGACAAACTGCAAAGACACGCCATCAAAACTGCCAATACTAATGATTACTACAATGCTATCTCATTGATTACTGTACACACAATAACCCTTATCCCTGAGTGGCCTTCGGGCCTTGATAAGTGGTGACGCCCATGTAAAAAAAAAAAAGAAAAAAAGTACATTCGATTCACTCCAAAACCAACATTGGATGTTGTGTAGAGAGTAAAAACTGTGCAGGTCTTTAATTTTTTAGTAAACATTTGGATGAGACAGTTGCTATTAATGATAGTATTAATAGAGCCGTTAGCGATATTTTAAAACGTTTTCACTGGTTTGAGAAATAATTTTATTAATAACTGGCATTTTTTGGGGGGAGGGGTGAAAAAAATGCTTTTTATATATATATATATATATATATATATATATATACTAACACATATCTAAGCTAAAAGCACATCATGGACATACGCTCAGCACACGCATGTACACACGGCAAATTTTCTGACAATTCATTGCATATCTAGAATTCTTTCATTCATTTATTCTGGAAGAATTCCAACCCATGAGAAAATATTTGGCTACCCAAGAGATCAAGTCTACAGCTCTATTCATAGTCAGACCACAAACAGATGGATGGAGATTTGGCAAATTATGTATTGGACATTTCAAAATCAGGAACTTTCTCACACATTAACTTATCCCTATGTCATCTTTGTCTACGCAGCTTGGTTGAGACAAAAATAGATGGAAATCAAAGAGAGAGTAATTCAAAGAGGATTTATTGGAATAGATTTGAAACTGTTATGAATCTGTATGAATTGTATTTGATTTTGAATGCTAATGCTTGATTTCTGGTTTGAATGAGGAAAGTAGTTATAAAAACAGACTTTGAGCCAGCAGCTCGAATTCTTCGCTGTGGATTTTTAGAAATAAAAATCAAATAAAATATAGTTTTTTTCAATAAGTAACGATTGAAGCAAACTACTAAATGCTCAAGTTTTGATTCTCCGGTGAAACAGCATATTGCCCAAGACAAGCCACTTATTCTTAAGAAAGTCTTCCGTTCTCGCTGGGGTACCCTGAATATACAAGGTGGAACGATAAAAGTGTAACCCTAAAGAAAACAACACTACAATTTCTATTTTAAAACTTTTATTGAAAAAATCAATTCCGATAACTAGATTATATAGTATAGTACAGCCTCAATCACCGTCCTGCTATGGGCCCAAAACTGAGAGCATGCCTTTTCCACAAGCGCCGGTGGGAGTTTGACGAATACTTGGAGGATGGCGGCGATCAGGTTGGCTTTGGTGTTGTGAGAGGTCATGTTGGTGATGTTCTCGACGTATGATCAAACAAAGTAGTCCAGTGGGTTCAGCTCGGGGAGGAAAGGAGCAATGAGAGAAGGATATAAAGTTGTAGCACTCTTTTTGAAGCCAAGCCTGGGTCTCTTTGGGCTTGAATTGTGAATTTGGAACCACACCAAAGACCATAACCGTGGCCGAAAACTTCATTGAGCTGCGCCCTCAGGTGTTGAACCATCTGGATTTGCATTTTGCAATGGTCCTGTTGTCATAACTTGGATCAGTGGGATTGTACGGTGATGCATCTCTGATCTTGTTCCTTGAACATTGTGTCACTTTCAGAGATGATAGAAGGCTCCTATCGCTCTTTAGATTTGTACACAACTGGCCAACTAGTAGATGGTCAGCAACATAAAAGAAAACCGGTTTTCATCAAACAGAAATGGAATCATGTCGTCTTTTCTACGGCGACAATTGTATCGTTCCACCCTGGATTTTAAACATAAGCGAATCTGAAAAACTATTTTTTTTATTATTGAATTCTGTTTATTTACAGAAATAATTAATAGCGTAAATAATTTTATATAAATATAAAATAAATGAAATGAAATAAACATCATGGAATTTTTTTGTAAATACTCAAATGAATGTTTTTCTAATCATACATATTTATCCAAGAAAATATGTATTTGTCCCAAAAAATGAGCATTTAATTAGAAGTTATAAACGTGTTGGAATGTTTTTATTTTTTTTTTAATAATCTAACCCTACCCGAGTTTCACCGTCACTGATCATGTGGTCTCACCATCTAACTGACATTCTAGAGTGGCCTCCAGGCCTTGATACTACTCAAGGATCTACTCAAGCATTAATTCATCTTTAAAAAGATGGAGTGTAGCAAGACAATTATCATAGGAATCACCCCCTCCTTTAGAAGGATGGGGGAGGGTTATATTACCAAGAAATTGTCGAATGTGGCCCTTCATTAGCAAAATGAACACTTAAATATATATATAAAAGCAAAAATAGGTGTACGGAGTGTTTCTAATTTTCAAACAAACTAAGATTATGATAAACAAAAATGCATACACTAACATACAGATAATTCTTTACAAATTGTAAATATGTTTATTCAAAAACGCTGGGGATTTATTAGTTAAATTAGGGAATCATATAGGTTTTTTTTCCACAGAGTGAATGAAGTATTGTGGTAAATGTTGCCAGTCAAGAGTAAGACTCCAGAGTTAGCATCATTACTAATTTTACTATAGTCACAAAGACCCTGTACCCTTCTCCTCCCCAATTTCTTATAGGGCCCTGTGCTTGTTTACGATTGTAATCTTTTGCTTTTATTTTTTGAATTCATTCATGATTTAACTGTAAAATTTTTCATGAGAAAATAAACTATATAAATAAGATTATGATTAAAATTGGTTTGGGAGAGATTTAGTTCTCTCCTATTGCAAGAACTTAGACGCCAGGGTTGGCAGTGGTATTGCATAAAAGTCAGCGACTCAGAGGAAGGGCACTCTGACCTAAAAAACGTGCCAGGGCAGCCCCGTCGGCATTACCCGGTAAGGGAGCCTCAGGAGATTATCAATAAACTAACACCTTCTCAGAGAGAAGGAAAAGCCTGAAATGGTGGACCCTCTAGAACTGCACAGAATTAAACCCCCACTGCAAAATCAACAGGGACCGGATCATTACATTGATTTAGGGGTCTGATGATAAAAAATCACCGGCCGAGTTCTTAAATTTATATAATCGATATTGTTTGCAGTTCAGAGGTGAACTATTCTTCCTGCAGTTATTGGATGGAGAAACTATCTAAAAAAAAAAAAAAATAGGAAATATTAGATGGCGAGTAGGAGAATATTTTAAAGCTGACAAATTTAATGTTGTCTTTTTGTTGTTGTTTTTCTTGAAGATTTGTAGTTCTCATTTCCAACTTGATAATTCCCACCTGTTAATAATTTGTTGCTTTCATTTTTAAACATGGCTGCTGGAAAAGTCAATATTTGATAGAATGAAACGTTTTCTTTTTTTTTTCTGCTTTCTCACTTCCCCTCCCTCTCCCCTGCCTTTCTCTCTATCTCTTCCTGTTAGGAATCAGAAATGACAGTCTTCTTCACGTACATCACAGGTTGATAAAATTACTTCTGCAAGGAATTTAGATTGAAAAAAAAAATTCATAGAGACAACACATGCCTTCTGGTTATCAAGAACAATACATGGGAAAATTAAATTCAAGATTACACGCACATTATATATACATATGCAGACACATATACACATACGTATGTGTATACACATAAATACACACACATATATATATATATACATACGCACATACATAGACAGACATATATACATCCATATATATAGCCATATATATGCTTATATATATATATATATGCATATATATATATATATATATATATATATATACATACATACATATATATAGGCGTAGATACACACATATGTATATATATATATATATACATACGTACACACACACATATATACGTACATACACATACATATATACGCACATACACATACATATATACGCACATACACCCACACACACATATACAATACGTACATACACATAAATATACATACACACATATATAATACGTACATACACACACACACATATATATATATACATACGTACACACACACATATATATATATACATATGTACATACATACATACGTCTGTGTATATATATAAATATATATATGCACATATATAGAAATGTATGCTTATATATCTATCTATCTATCTACATATCTTTATATATAACGTACACACATACATATCTACATATAATTCGTCAGGATATATCGAAAAGTGCTTGCTTGTAAAAATCTGTGAGCTAAAATACAAGTTATTTTAAAACTATGTTACATATTCCAGACATACACAGACACACACACACACACACATATATATATATATATATATATATATATATATATATATATATATATATATATATATATATGCAATGCACGCATAGATACAAATATAAAAATTTGTAGACTATATATGTGTTTGTATATATGAATGTATATGTATATATATGTATGCTATAAATGCATCAG
>NC_136485.1:154386558-154404058 GCF_053919585.1 Euprymna scolopes | reverse complement strand
TAAGCTGGTCTGCAGTTTAATTTGTTGCTGGCTATCTTGCTCTTGCTTGTTGCTGGATCTCAACATTTTGAACCGATAGAGAGACTTAGCTGTCATACAAAGCTAAGACTCTGTAACATCATATTTGTATAGATACTCCCTCAGGAATTTGGGCTCATGGATTTTAAATGTCTGAGGGAGTGGCACTCGTCTGACAAGACGTTGCAATCATCATCATCATGTATGCATGCATGTATGTATGTATGTATGTATGTATGTATGTATGTATGCATGCATATCTGTATGTATGTATGTATGTATGTATGTATTCACGCACAGTAAATAATCAACACAAGTAAATATTCTGCTGACTATTGGAAAATCTATAACTCTTGCTCATCCTCACCAAAATCAATAATCGATATAGATTCCTAATTCCTACAGGTGCAAGCGGAGAAATCTTTTCTACCAAATTCTTTATTACTGTCTCATGCAATGTTAACTTGCACTTCCAACCAGGAAGTTCCAAGCTGCCGATTTCCAAACATTCAGAAACCACAGGTGCTAAAATATTATTTATGCCTTAAGAACCAGAAATTCTTGTCAAGATTGACTTAGATAGAAACGAGTATGTGAAGTGTGAATATTTCTTTGAATCGAAATGTTTCTAACAATTCTATGAATTTTACTACTCAAGAAAGTATATTTAGCATTGAATCAATGTATATTTTTGCGGGGGTTTTTACTCAGGAGGTTCCACTTATCAAGGCCTGAAGGCCACTCGCGGATAAAGGTTGATGAATGTAAGGTGGTAGTGTAGTAGTCGTTAATAGTGTAAATTGGGTAGAATTTGATTATGGAGACAGTTCAACAAGAACTTGTTCACATTGGACTTGAAGGCTACCATGTTGTATTCATCCGGGAAACAAGCCAGTGGAACAGTGCTCCACAGGTGGGCAGTTCTGGGAAATAAACTGTTCATAGAAGCTGTATTTAGATTTAGGTACAGATAGAGAGTGGGGGAAATCGTATGATGTAGTGGTTGCAATTAGTCGAGTGTTTTTTTTTGTGAGAGTCTGTCAAGAGGTAACCATAGATTGGAGTTCAGTTGAGCACTTTCAATGACAGAGGCTCGCAACGTCTCTTTGGTGGAAAAGAGGTTGCAGGGAAGAGAAAATGGCATCACCTATCAGGTTTTGAAGCTGGTTTTGAACTTTATCAATGCTGAATAGAGTGCACCGAGCAGCTCCTTCCCAGATATTGCAACAGTACTCTATTTTAGGGCGTACCTGGTTCTTATCAATAATAACGGATTTAATGTCGATTGGTGGCATGTGTTGTATGGCTTTAAGAAATTGATTTCCCAACTAATTCTTGCAAGATCTTTCTTATTCTCAAGTCTATCCTTATCAGTTCCTTCCATGTTGTCCTTGGCAACTCACTCTGCTATCTCAATTGGTCTTCCCAATGACTTTTATCCATTCTTTCAATATAACCATATTTAATGAATAATATAAAGATTCTTAGCTGGGAATTTAGTAAAAACGAAATTGGTTTTATCTCAAAAATGCAACGCAGAATTTAGTTCAATACTTTAAAGTTTTGAACTGTTTCTACATAAAAAAAATGCGTTAATATATTAAATAAATCGCTTTGCAATATCTCAGTGAACTAAAAGTAATCTATATAATAAAATTGACAAACAGCATATTGTCTGCGGCAATTCATGTAAAAATGTAAATCATAAAATATGGCATAATAATGTTAACATACCGGTTCTCATCAGATCACCAAAGTTCAGCAACGTTAAACCTGGTCAGTACCAGATGGGTGACCATTAGGGAATATCAGGCGATGTATGTAGAAAGACGAAAACACCTCTCCACAAGAACTGCAAAAATCTAAGGTCATTATCTCCTCTGACAGGGATATATAAACGACTAAGGATCCGTTGTGAATTTTGCTATTCACCCTGCTTAGATTTAATACGGCTTTACTGATGCTACCATATCAGGCTGTCTGAAGATATTGGCTCCTGAGACGAAATGCACCTCACATTGATGCTTTTCTTGTTTTTCTACTTCCTTTTGAAAAACTTATTTATGTTCTGTAAAAACAAAAACAACACCCCACCTCTTTCCCTTTTCCTTCTTCACATTTCCCTTTCTCTTTCTATCTCCCCGACTGCCTAAATGGTTTCCCAACTTAAAATGTACAAAACATTAATACTGTACCCCTTTTCCCTCTCCCATTGCATAACATGTTCTAAAGGGCAGGAAAAAAGGTATAAAAAACCAAACCAAACACTACAAAGATTGAAGATACAAAAAGCTTAAAGAATAAAACCATTCTACAAAATAACTGGATGCCACATATATACTATTTCTAAAATAACTAGACTCGGCATTAAATAATCTCAAAAGGGTTGATATGCTGTAAAACAAAACAATAAAACCTAATATTGCTTTAAAAATAACTTTTTAAGCATTTTATGTTTAAACAATTTTATTTATGTAATGACCCATCGATACCATCGGTATCGCTGGAAATGTCTTCTCAATTATTAAATCATTTCTCTCTGATAGGTTCAAAAGAGTAGTGGTTGATGGGCAGAAATCAGAAGCTCTCAGTATTAATGCTGGAGTCCCTCAAGGGTCCATCCTGGGCCCAACTCTCTTCCTGATCTATATTAATGATCTCCCAAATCACATCCTTACATCATTCGTAGACATTTATGCTGATGGCACTACTATCTATGGAAGCACATCTAAGACCGTAAACGACCAAGTTCTCTCTGATTCTCTCTCCTCTGATCTTGATCATATGGTACAATGGGGAAAGGAGTGGCTGGTTACTTTTAATGCATCTAAAACCAAGCTTTTATCTTTACATCATCAACGCTCTGATCCTCATCTGGCATAAATTGAAATGAATGGCTCTCGTCTTGGGGAGGCCTCATGTTTTGACAAGGTTCTGTGCTTGACATTTACTCCTGATTTTAAGTGGAACACATACATTAAATCTGTTGCCAAAGCCGCTGGAAAAATTTTGAGATCCTTCTATCGATCCAGTAGATATCTCACTACTGATGCAATTCTCTATCTATATAAGAGCCAGGTACATCCAAAGATGGAGTACTGTTGCCACATCTGGGCAGGAGCTGCTAGAAAGGACTTATCATGCCTTGATAGAGTTCAAAATAGACTTCGTAGCCTCGTAGGTGATGTCTTTTTCTCTTCCCTGCAACCTCTTTCTCACAGAAGAGATGTTGCGAGTTTGTCTCTGCTTTATCATTATTTTCATGGCAAGTGCTCGACTGAGCTCCGATCTATGGTCCCCCCCCCTCGGCAAACTTTCACAAGAAACATGCGTCTAGCAGAAATCACTATCAATAATTTTCCCCACTCTAAAACGTAATCTAAACGTAGATTCCATGAGCCAAGCTTCTTTATTAGAACTGCACGCCTATGGAATCCTCTTCTGCTTTCCAGCTGATTATAATATGGTTGTCTTCAACGTAAACAAGGTTTTGATGAGCCATTCCATATAAGTTAACAAATTTACCAAATTTCCATTACTAACGATTACTATATTGTTCAATTTCTACTGTACACTCTTTAACCCTTATCCTCGAGTGTCCTCAAGGCTTTGATAAGTGGTGATGCCTATGAAAAAAAATACCATAATTCAATTACAGCATAACCCCGGTATACGGCATTAAAATTAGTAACAAAATACAGTACAGTATATAATACAAATGCATATAACCAAATAACATTATAAATAACACTGTAAAGTGGCACAAATACTGTAATCAGGGTCCGGAAAAACATTGTATTCCACATTGTAACCTGAAAAAAAAAAAACGTATCCTAGGGCTACCATATCCCGGAATTATAGGGTAAAAAAAATTCAATTAAAAATAAAGTGAAAGGTCTGATATACATATATTTCACCATTAAAAACCAACGACTGAAAATATTTATCACATTTAACTTTCAACATTTCCTCACAAATGCTATCGATTTTATTTTAAATCGATTTTTTTTATTTATTGAATGAGTTTCCAAGTATTATTATATTTTGGAACCTTTTAAATGAAAATAACGACAAAACAGAGACAAGCTCGCAACATCTCTTCTGTGAGAAAGAGGTTGCAGGGAAGAGAATAGGGCATACTCTACGAGGCTACTACGTCTTACTAAATATTAAAACACGGTGATCTTCCCTTCCACGAAAGAAAATATGCATATCAATCGGGACTAAATATAAAAGTCAAACAAAGCGTTCAAAGATAATTTTTTCTTTTCTAACAACATATACAAATTTATTTTTCTAATAACATATCAAAATTTATTTTTCAAACAACATATCAAAATGTAATTTTCTAACAACATATCAAAATGTAATTTTCTAACAACATATCAAAATGTAATTTTCTAACAACATATCAAAATGTAATTTTCTAACAACATATCAAAATGTAATTTTCTAACAACATATCAAAATTTAATTTTCTAACAACATATCAATATAATAAATTGAACAAATTCATGTATAATACTTTTCTCTTGAAGCTATCGAGAAAGGGAAGGGAATAACTGACTTTAAATGATGAAAAAGAAGACTAACAAACAAAATACTTTATATATATATATATACATACATATATATACATACATACACACATATTATATATATATATATACACATAGATATATATATATATACACACATACATACTCATATAATCATACCTATATATACACATACATACATACATATATACATAATTCATATTTTTTATTAAAAATTTGAATAGTTTTTATTCAAATATCTATTAAATATTTGTACGTGCATAAGTTATCTATGAAGATAATAAATCAACAATATATATATATATATATATATATATATATATATATATATGCACCGAATTTTAAAAACAAAATAATTTGCTTAAAACACCATATGCGTCTTTGATACATAAAAGAATGTATTTGATAAAAGAGTGTACATATATGCATATGCAACAGTGTAATTTTTCGTATTTTTCTGTTGTAAACTTACGTATTAAAATGAATATATTTTTTTTTCTTTAATTATTTGCCTAAAAAGATGAAATATAGGCTCATGTATATGCATATTACAAAAATACAAATATAATCAAACAAAATGTGTTCGTGTGTTTGCACAAATTAGAAACATAAATCTGTTTGCCTTGATGTTCTTTATTAACACGTATGTTTATGTCTCTAACTCCCTCTCTTTTTCTCTCTCTATTGATATATATATATATATATATATATATATATATATATATATATATATATATATATATACGGCATAATCCCGTTGACACTCGGTTCTCGTCAGATCCTCACTGTATGTGCTCTCCGCTTATCCCGGCATGTTTTTCCAATGTTTCTGTACATAGACGTCACTTGCTACTGGTATTTAACAATGTCGACTCAGCAGAGGTGTGGTTGAGGATGGCGCAACGCCTACCAAAAAACATTTCATGCACAGGCGCCCCTCCGTGGGTAACCATAGCCTGTAAAGGACTGAAGGAGCCCTTGTATATATATATATATATATATATATATATATATATATGTAGATTTATTATGTTATTTAATAAGGGTATACATTTAGGGGTGTTGTGTTGGATAAGTGGGAACAATTTATTGAGCTTTGTATTATCCCGACACGTCACCTCTTACAGAATTGATTTTATTCCCTTCCTCTAACTTCCCAATTCTATATATATATATATATATTTATGCATATATATATGCATATATATATATTTGCATATATATATGCATATATATATTTGCATATATATATGCATATATATATATATATCTGCATATATATACATATGCATATATATATATATATGTATGTATATGCATATATATATGTATATGCATGACTATATGCATATATATACATATATATATGCATATATATGTGCATATATATACATATATATACGCATATATATGCATATATATATTTGCATATATATATGCATATATATTTGCATATATATACATATGCATATATATATGCATATAAATATTTGCATATATATACATATATGTATATATATGCATATATATGTATATGCATATATATATATTTGCATATATATACATATGCATATATGTATATATATACATATATATGTATATGCATATATATATGCATATATACATATGCATATATATATGCATATATATACATATGCATATTTGCATATATATACATATATATATGCATATATATATATGTATAGTCATATATATATATATGTATATGCATATATATATGCATATATATATGCATATATATATATGTATATGCATATATATATATATGTATATGCATATATATATATGCATATATATATATATATGCATATATATATATATATATATATAGGGATTAACTTTCTAAAGCATTCTTTGTCTTGCTTAGAATAATAAAAATTCTTAGATATTAAATTCATTTCAATGAGAGGTTTTTTGAAATTCATTGAATTACAATTTAATTTATTTGCATATCGAGCAATTCTTGTTTAGATGGGATATCTAATAGAATATTACTGCCAATCTCACGTTTCCATAACAATTGATTCTTAAATAAAAACTATTCTGAAGTATATATATATATATATATATATATATATATATATATATATATATATATATATATGCATATATACATGTATGTATATATATATATGCATATGTATGTATGTATATATATATATGTATATATATGCATATATATATATATATATATATATATATATATATATATATATATATATATATATATATATAACCACACTATTAAAGATATTGAACAAACAACACTATGAAAGATATTTCGGTCGGTTGATTCGACCATATTCATTTGGTGAAATTTTTATGTAGAACTTGGGATTTTACACAGTGAAGTTCGAAAGAAAAATCGAAGAGGGAACTGGTGTAAGATTGGCAGGAGAAAATATATGTTGTATGCAATGGATCTCTCACATATATGTATAGACATACATCATGCCTTTTGGTACTCTTAGACTCTGCCATAACAAGAATTAGATTACCAGTATCGTAAATTTTAAACAAATAAATATACCCATTTGCATAATTGAGTTTCCTTCACACTTTACAGCAGTTGATGCATTAGCTCACATGGTAAGACACCCGGCAGCACTGGTCATGGTTGGAGGTTAACTGGTGTCGAGATTTCAAATCTTAAAGTGTATATGTTTGCTATGTCTAGCTACATTGATAAGTCATGAAAGATAGAAATAGATTCCTATGAATGATTATCATATATATATATATATATTTATATATATATATATATATATATATATAAATATATATATATATATGCGTGTGTGTGTGTGTAAAATGAGCCAAAGATTGTTGACTGATTGGCAGCACAGTTCAACAACCATAGAAATGATCTTCACATTATGAGATCATAAAGTTAAGTACAATAAAAAAAAAATATATATATATATATATATATATATATAAGATGTGGCCCGAATATTTTATTGGCAAACTGCCACAATTTAGGATGAAACCAAACAAAACAGGCAGATCTTTAGTGAATATGGAAATAAAACGGCAAAACCAAAATATGTCTCTCCCTCTCTCCATCTTCATCCTCCTCCTTTCTCTCATTCTCTTTTGTTAATGTTACTTGATTTTTTAAAACTCAACTGAATGATAGTGCTGATGATTCTGATGATGCACATTTGATCTGCAATCACCCCACATAAACTAGTTTCCATGATTTGAAAAACTGTATGACTTAAAAAAAGAAAAAAAAGAAAAAGGAATCTTGAGTATTGCTCTATTCTATACTAAAGCTTGTTTTCATCGGCTGCGATGAAACATTATCACAAGGTATCTTCTTGAATTCCTATTTTTTTCATAAGTGCTTGACACGTGTTTTGTAGTAGTGATATATATATATATATATATATATATATATATATATATATATATATATATATATATATATATATGTGTGTGTCATCCCATACAGTACTGTTTCACAGCTTATCAGTGTGGCTAGACAAGCAACTACCTCAAGCCAGGATCAAAACCCGATTAGCAGTTGGAGTTTCTAACCGTTATGCTATAGAGCTGCTGCTATGCGGGCAGTGAATTAATGTTTGGACTATATATATATATATATATATATATACAGACTCTCCCATCGATTTCCATGTATGAGGTTCCATTGCAATGACCAAGTTGTTTTGAAATCAACACGGATGATTTTTTATAGTGGTGAAGGCTTTGTGTAGAACCAATCACACTTTTTGGTACAACTGCTAATCTTTTTCGGTGCCACAAGACAGAGTATACAGTAGTCCAATGGTTTTCATATAAAAATTTTCCTCCTAGATGAATGTCTAAACGAAGACTGGGATGCAGCTCTTCTAGGGAATTAATGCACCCTCACATACCAACCTGCAAATTACTACAGCTCAGTGCGGTACATACAGTACCTAGCATTCCTAAATGGTCACTCATCTGGTACTGGCCAGGCTAATCGTTGGTTACCTTTGGTGATCTGGTAAGAAACGGTGTATCAACATGATTATCCGTGTTGATATATATTGGCATATTTAGGCAGCATTTTTTTCCTTAAAGCAGATATAATCAAAATCGAAAAAATAATAAGAAGAATCATAAGTAAGTAAAAAGAATCTCTGTTGTATTTAATAATGTCTGCTTGAATATATATATATTCATTGAAAAAATTATACAGCCACATACAATTTAAAATGAATTTTCTTTTTTTTTTTTTTTGAAAAAATATAGCAAATTTCTATTTTTCAATCTGATATTTTGTGGGAGTTTTGTATTTTACTTTTACATTATGAAATACATAAGGAGATTTCTGGGAAATATCAAATTCACATACGGTTACCAGTATATATATATATATATATATATATATATATATATATATATATATATATATATATATATAAATGTAACTCTTGGTTCGTTCGCAATTAATAGTCTAAAAAACCACTGGACGGATGGCTTCCACGTTTTGGTATATGTTTACTATATCCATGTGTGTTTTTATATATTTCTTTTTAATTATAACATTATACTTAATTTTTCTATGATAAATAGGTCGTTTTCTTTGTACCGATAGGCGATTTTTTTTTATTTAGGGACAATTATTTATTACCGCTTCCTGTCACGTGACCAGTGTTTCCAATTTAGCGGTTTTCCTGCTAGATGTGGAGATTTCGTTGCAATCTAGCGGGGAATTCTAGAAAATCTGGAGATATTTCGCACTCACACACCCGCAATTTTAGATTAAAAAATAAAGAAAGGCGCTGTAAAATACTTTAAAACATAAAATAAACTCATTCATGTAAGTAAAAAAAAGTAGCATTTATTGCATTTGGTAACAATTATTTATTGATTATTTGTTTTGTTTTTCACCTTTTTTCGGCTAACCATTCTTAAATCTCGCTATAAAATCGATTTTTCCAAGTACATTTTAGGTGGGGGGGCATTCCAACCTCCGAAGTTTAGTTTAAAATACGATCTAAGCAACCCCGCTTAATTTAGAAGTATTTAGTCGAAAATTGTAAAAAGCAAGAAACAACAGCAAAAAAAAAAACTTATACTAATACAGTAGAATTTAATTATCTACCAACCTAAATACTTTTAACATGCTAAACAAAGTGTTTTTTTTTTATTTTTCTAATTTCAAAATATGTTCCACCATTATTTTATTATAAAAAGTTAAAGTTTATAATTTGTTTCTTGCAAAAAAAAAAAAGAAAAGAAAAACGTACCCTCTCTGAAAAAACAGGTAAAACTAGCTGATAAAATATGTAAGCTTTCTGGGGAGCTAACCGCTTCAATATAATTCCAGCAACATAGTGAGGAAACACGGAACATTTTATATATTGAATATACTATATTTATAATCTTTTTATTGTAGGAAGTTAAAATATGGAGTTTTTTTTTGGGGGGGGGTGAATTAGCGATTTTTGAAAATTTCAGACGATAAAAGTAAAAAATCTAGCGATTTTCTGGACATTTCTTTCTCCTGATCTAGCGGGTTTTTTTAAATCTCAGTTGCCAACACTGCATCACTAAAAGGGTATTTTGGTCTCAGCACTACAGGCTTAATGTAAACAGAATGTGTTTACAATATCGGTAAATTTTCAATGGGTTTAATCACATGATTATTGATAATGTAACCATATGATTGAAATTTGATTTAAATTAACCACACGTGGTTGCTTTCCTAACAAATATTCATCGAAAAATGGTAGGTACAGACAAAATAAATGCCGACGCTCAAAGTGTATAAACATTTTGACCCCTCCCTTTACTTAAAAATTCACCAAAAATCAGAAAATTAACCAATTCTAATGAAAATTTCAGTATTCATCAAATAATGATCGCAGAATATAATGAACTAATTATTTTTACTTAACTCTTAGTGAAAATTTTTTATTTTGTTTAAACAAAAAATACCTTTACTAAAGTTATGGTTTTCAGTAGTAAATAAAAAACGCAAGAATTTATTTTTGCTTTTTTTATGTAAATAAAGCATCGTAATTTGTAACAATAAAAAATAATTTTTACAGGAACATTCCGAAAAAAGCCCCTAAAGTCCGTATTAATGAATTCGATATAACTCGAAGTAAAATGAATTTCTCGCATTCAGAAAATTAAAGATTCAATTAGATTCCTATTTCAGTCACATACATTATTTAGGGTGAAATGAGTTTATAGCCAAACCTAAATATTTTTTTTGCTTAAAAAATAGCATTAATACAGTAAGTTATGTAAATTTTGCATAGAATGCTCTGCTTTACGGTTGTTGTAAAATGGAACGGAAATTTGAATTTCGTTCCCTTTTAAATTCGGTACATTTTTACATTACGTCCAACTCATCGTTCACATTCGACACGTCAACTTTTATAGCTTTTCGGGTATGCTGGTAAGGTTAGGGGTGTCTCTTCCGAAAGCCGTTCAAACATGGATAGATTGGTAGGTGTGTCAGAAATTTCGTGAAAAATAGTGAATAATTCCACTCCGTCTTTCCAAGCTTATAACTCCTCGAAAAATGTAACTCAAGCCCTGATTTTTTTCAATTAAAGAGAAAGGACCAAGGTTTCATTAAAAAAACAAAAAAAAACAAACAAACAACGTGTTTTTTTTTTTGTAAAAAGGTTTTAAACTTCGGACTTTACAAGTAAATTTCTAAAAACACTACTTTTTGTTTTAGATTTGAATATATTATTTATTGACCTTTTCTCTTCAATTTGTGATATATAACACTTTGGTGAGTAAATTAATTATTTACTTTTTAATAGACATTTCAAAATGGGAGGCGTGAATTACTCGACCCCCTGTCTTTCCAAGCTTATAACTACTCGAAAAATGTAATTCAAGCCCTAATTATTTTTTTCAATTAAAGGAGCAAAGACCACGGTTTCAAAAAACAAAAAACAAAAGAAAAAATACACAACGTGGTTTAAAAAAATAAAAACTTCGGACTTTTCAGGTAAATTTCCAAAAAAACACTACTTTTTTGTTTTAAATTTGAATATATTATTCATTGATCTTTTCTCTTCAATATGTGATATATAAATCTTTGGTGTGTAAATTAATTGTTTACTTTTTAATTGACACTTGAAAATGGGGGGGAGTGAATTAAAAAAAACGTTTGTCTAAAATACTATATTCTGTTTATTGGAAAGAGCTTAAAATTTCACATTGATCCGGAAAATATCGTAAAAATAGAATCTTAGAAAATTTTGATAGATTTTTAAAGTTTAAAAATTGAAAAATATTGAGTTCGTAAAATTCATTAGTTTTTTTAAAAAATAAAAAAAATATTTCTATTAATTTTAAAACAACTTTAATAGTTTATTTTGGAATTATAATCCATAATGAAAATAAACAACCCACTTTTAAAAGAGAAATTACGAGTTTTTTATTTTTTATTCGCAGTTTCGTGATAGGGGTGTCAAAAATTCCTATAAAAATTCTGATACATCTACTAGATTGGAGTGTTTATTCGTTGTAAACGTACTGACAACCTATAAATGTCGACATTTCCAATGTGAATGGTAAGCTGGACTTATGTAAAAAATAACAAAAAGATATACCAAACTGACTTTTTCGTTTAAAATGAAATTATTTACCTTCCGTTATTAACTTTTTTTTTTCTTTTTTTTTTTTAATAAATATTTTGTGTTTTATATACATAAAGTACAATTGTTGAATGTTACTGATTTGATTATATTCGTTTGGGGGCACAATTAAAAAAACTAAGAAAGATTAAAACGAAGCGAAATTTAAGTTTCCGTTCCATTTTTACAACAACTGTAAAACAGTGCATACTCAGCAAGTTTTATCGTAATTTATAAGCATAATGTTGAAACACTAAATTAACATTTTATTTATTTTTCTGCATAATTAATGATGGAAATATTTTTCTGTTTATTTTCTGAACATCTGTTAAAAAAAAATAATTTGTACATTCTCTTGAAAAAATGAATCAAACTTTTCTCTACATTCACATAACTATTTACAGTGTTCATGTAAAGCGTTCAACTGTAATTAGGTAATTCAACTGTATATTGGGTAATCCGCATAGCTGTGTAGATATGCGAATCGGGCAAGTGCTTGTATAAATACAAGTGCTTGTATATCTACACAGCTATGCGGATTACCCAATATATAACTTGGACATTATTACCAAACGGATGTAAAGAACGTATAACATGGATTTTACCAAGCAAGCTGGATCTAAAAAAAACATTCATATCCTTTTTCTACAAATACTCCTGCTACAGGACTTCTGATAAATGTATTATTTTCACTTTGACTTTCCATGTCTCACTGACTTTAGCATATAGGGTGCATACCTTTATAACTATTTGCTAATATTTTCTCTGATGAGATGGTAGACATCAAGACCCTATATGTTAAGGAGATTAATTTTCTAAAGCATTCTTTGTCTTGCTTAGAATAATAAACATTCTTTGATATAAAACTCAACCACTTCATTTCATTTTAATGAGAGTGTTTTGAAATTCATTGAATTACAATTTAATATATGCATATATACATATATATATATATATATACATATAAATATATGTATATATACAAATATATATATATACATATATATATGTATATATACAAATATATATATATACATATATATATATGTATATATACAAATATATATAATATATATGTGTATATATGCATATACAAATATATACACATATATATACATATATACATATATACATATATATACATATATACATATATAAATATATACATATATATATGTATGTATGCATACAAATATATATAATATATATGTGTATATATGCATATATAAATATATATATACAAATATATATACATATATACATATATATATATATACATATATAAATATATACATATATATACATATATAAATATATACATATATATATGTATGTATGCATACAAATATATATAATATGTATGTGTATATATGCATATATAAATATATATATACATATATACATATATATATACATATACATATATATATACATATATAAATATATACATATATATATGTATGTATGCATATATAAATATGTATATGTATATATACATATATATATATATATGTATATATACATATATATATATATGTATATATACATATATATGTATATATACATATATACAGCTTATGTCATCAGACAATTTAACAATAAAAAAAAAACGTTTTTTTTTGCTTAAATTGTCTGATGACATAGACTGCATAATTTGTTTAACTTGTCTATAGAAACAATCGTGTAATGATTTAAGCAAATAATCCCAAGGTTGAAATAATAAAAACATATTTAGCTCTACCAACGTGTCGAGCACTTTTCCCTAATTTTTACCAAATACACCTCTTAATATATATATATATATATATATATATATATATATATATATATATATACATAGAGAGAGAGAGAGAGAGAGAGAAGCGATCTTTTTTCACTTCCTCCCATCACGTTATATGAACAACATGTTATAACTTTAATCTGTTGATTTCAAACATAATTTTACTCTTACCTTACGTTAAAATTATTGTGGAAAACCGTTTTTAACATTATTTTTATCATTTCTCTTTGTTAATATTTCCAAACTGAAACTGGATAACTAATGGTTTATACGAAACGTTGAATTTCAAAGAGTGATGTTCTGAAAAAGGTCATGATTTCCTTATATGTTGGCGACATGATCAGAAATCACAGAGGACAAAATAGCAACAGGGTTTATGGTAATTGACTTTAGCCTAGCATTGTCACATTAGTCAGAAGTTGTCTCCCTTTGAAGAGGACAGTGTTAAGAGACGCACAAAGAAAAGCCATGATTGTTTGAATAAAAATGAAAATCATAATACATACAAGAGATTATATTTTTTTAAAGAAATGAGAAAAATCACAAAAAATGGTATACTGGGCAAGTAAGGACCTTCCTCTCACCCACAAGGAATTGATTGTAGCCAGTAATACGAAAAAAAAAAAAAAAGAGAGAGCAAAAGAACTGCTGACAAATCCTGGTGAATAAAGAAGATATGTAATACTTAAAAAGCATACAATCCTCTCAGATGTCTGTGTGATGTTTTTGTTGTTTATGAATTTATATTTTGCTTGAATATTTTTATGTTTTTTATGGACTTCGTGAAAGATGCAAAATAAAAAAAAACTGATGAAAATCAACACTCACATTATTCTTGTAAATCTGTCATATGCATCGGTGAGTAATGTCAGACAAATCTGTAGGATTTTAAGACGTGGGAAGGAAGGAAAGGAGGTAAAGTGTTGGAAAAATGACCAAATGTAGATGTAGAAGAAAAAAACAAATTAAAGAGGTACTAAAGAAAAGAAGAAAAAATCGTGTAATTATAAACTGGAGAGGGGGGGAGGTAAGAAATAGTAGGAGAGAGAAAATAAGGAGAAAAAGAAGGAAAAAGAGCAGATGAAGATGAAAACAGAAAATGATAAATAAGAAGAAAAAAGAAAAAAGGAAAGAGAAAAGAAAGAACTAAATAAAGAAAAAAGGAAAAAGAGAAAAAAGAAGGAAAGAGATGAAAAGGGGGAAGAGAAAGAAAAAAGTAAAATGAAAAAGAAAAGAAAAAGTGAAAAAGAGGGAAGCTTTGGCTGTTTTGATTATTTTGTTTTGTTTTACGGCATATCAACCTTTTTTATTTGTTTTTTTTTAAGAAAGAGAAAACTGAAAACAAATGAAAGGAGAAAAACGGAAGGACAGAAAAGAAAGAGAAACATGGAAAAAGGAATGAAAGAGAAAGCCAAGAGAAATAAAAGTAGCAAAATCTGAGCAAGAAAATAAATAGAAGATAACAAAAATAAATATGGATGGAAGAAAAAATAAATAGAAAAAGATACAGATGGAAACAGAAAAGAGAAAAATGTAAAAAGAAAAATTGAAAGAAATAAAAAAAGAAAAAGAAACCAATAGAAAGAAAGGAAGGAAGAAAGAAAAATATATTGAAGAGAGATCAAAAGAAAACGGTAAAGAAAGAAGGAAGGGAAATAAGAGAGAAAGAAAAAGGAGAAAAAATAAAAGAGAGAATAAGAAAGAAAAAAATGTAAAAAGAAAAAACTGAAAAAAAATCAAACAAAGAAAGAAACAAACAAAGAAACAAACAAAGAAAGAGAAAAGTATTACAGAAAAATGACAAGAAACGGAAAAGAAAAGGAAAAAGCAAAATGAGATAAAATAAGAAAAAGAAAACGAGAAAAAGAAAAAAGGTGTTTGAATGCTTATTGTATCTTTTGAATACTAATTGTAATATTGTAACAAATGCCAATTGTTGGAATTCAAAATCAAGTATTTGAATGCTAATATCTTCGTTGAATATTAATTTACATTCTTCGTGAATCCCAATTTATCTAAGTTTTGCTCAACTCCAGAAATGTCAAAGTTTTCGCTTTATTATTACGTTATTTTTAATCTCTTGTTTCATCTCTTTCATTATTTGTTTGGTTAGCATTCTTAAGTTAATATCAAGCAAAAATTTTGAAAGGATATTAACCAACAGGAAATGCATATTTCAATAACTCCTAGATTTCATCGAAAGCAGGTACAACGTTTATACATTTATATTCTCATATTTTTATGTAAATTTAATACCGCTCTCACTTAAAAATGATATTTCCTTTGTAAAAATTAAAAACAAAAAAAAACAACGAAAACTAAAATGTTATAAATTCAGAAAAGGTTATAAGTCAACTTTGCATAATCAGAGTTCATATATCATATTTACGTTTATTAATCATTCTTTACTTTGGGTCTTTTTTCTTTTTAACATTTTGTTAAAAAATATCGGGTATCTTACTTTTGTTGATGCTAGCTGCAAACGTGGGTGTCTAAACTAAAAGTAAAGAAAAACAAAAGCAAAAAAAAAAAAAAAAAAAAAAAAAAACAATTCAAATGCCAATAACATTGTAACCAAACCAAAGAAAACATTAAATATTTGTAAGAACGAAAGAAAATAAATCAAGAACAAATTTCGACAAAATCACTAACTTTGAACTCTGCAACCTTTACTATTTCTATGATTGCTTTCGACCCTCCAGTATCCAACATCCACAGCTCAAGAACAAATTAACTGTCATGGGCAGATAACATTATTATACAGGGTGGAACGATACAATTGTCGCCCTAGACACAGGTGGAACGATAAAAATGTCGCCCTAGGAAAGACGACTTTTCATATCCGTTTGATGAAAGTCATTTTTTTTTTTTGTTGTTGTTGCAGACCATTTACTAGTTGGTCAGTTGTGCATAAATCTCACGAGCGATAGGAGCCTTCTATCATGTCAGAAATTGACACAAAGTTCAACGAGCGAGATCGGAGATTCGCCACTGTACAACTCATGCTTCTCTACTGATCCAAGTTATGACAACAGGACCATTGCCAACACCCTCAAAATGCATGGCTGAATTATTATGAGTAACAGGGACGTGCCCAGGGTGATGAAAACAAAGTTTCCGGCCACGGTTATGGCCTTTGGTGTAGTTTTAAGTGAGGGCAATATCATGCCACTTCACATCTTTGAAGTCGGCTTGAAAGTCAACACCAAAGTGTGCCTAGGTGTGCTGAAGAGTGTGGTGGTCCCCTTGTGAAATCAGACTCAGAATGTGGCAGCAGGACTCAACACCAGTCCACAAGTCCAAAGAGACTCAGTATTGGCTTCATTAGGAGTCCTACGACTTTGTACTCTTCTCCCACTGGTCTTCCTCCTCCCCGACTAGAACTCGCTGGACTACTTCGTTTGGCCAGACATTGAAAACATCACCAACATGACCTCCCACAACACCAAAGCCAGTCTGATTGCCACCATCTGCCAATTATTCGCAGAGCTCCTGCCAGCGCTTGCGGAAAAGGCATGCTC
>NC_136485.1:154366558-154381558 GCF_053919585.1 Euprymna scolopes | reverse complement strand
GTTTAAACACTTGAAATTTTAGCTGTAGATTACTTGAACATGGATCTAACTTTTTAATTTGATTTTAGCTCAAAACAATGAATATCCACGTATCAAAATTGGGGTCAAAATTTAAAAAATATTTGACCTCTGCGGTCTCTACCAAATTACTCAATCAATTTTTGGTCTAAACATTAGAAATTTTACATAACGTGTATTCAGACATAGGGCAAACTTTTTAATCGGTTTTTGACCGAAAATTTGGCTGCCACGGAGTCAAAGTTCCAAAGATTTGACCTTTGCGATCTCCAGCAAATTATTCAGCCAATTTTGTGTCTAAACATTTAAAATTTTACATCAAGAGTATTCAGACATGCAGCAAGCTTTTTAATCAGTTTTTCGACGAATTTTGGATCTAAATACTTGAAATTTTAGATGTAGGTTACCTGGACATGAGTCAAACTTTTTAATATATATATACATATGCATATAAAGTTATGAACAGTACATAGGGCCCTGGCTGAACTGATACTATATAACTATTAATATAATTATTTTTAATACCTACAGCCACTAATGTTTCATCGTTTCAGGAATCATCAATGCAGAGTGTCACAGTTACTGTTGGTCGGGAGATTCGAACCTTGCCACAAAGCCATCTCTGACTACATTAGCAAGGAACAAACCGCTCGGCCAACGTTAATAACGAGAAATATAGTTGAAATTAACATTTTTATAAAGTGTAAATGTCATTCAAGTCGGCCGAGAATGATCTTATGATTATAACATCATAATCTGCGCACGTGGGCTTAAGTGACCGACTATATATATATATATATATATATATATATATATTTCCTACGTAATCCTGAGGATGTCATCTGAAATATAATATATATAATAGTGTTCTTATATATATATATATTAGTGTTCTAATCTACTATTTATAATCATTACTTTTTATGTTGTATTTAATTAGAATTAATTTCTCTATTTGAACGTCTATAAACATTTGTATTCATGAATATTTCTCTTCCTCTGCAAATAAAACAATTTTATGTTAGTCATCTGTATTTATTCTCATATTTTTTAAGTAAATTGAAAGTTTCTATTACTTGTAAATTTTATTGCATAACAATAAAAGAATTACGAAAAGAAAAAAAAAATATTCTAAAACTTATAAATTCAACATTTCAAGAAATATCAAGTCAATCTTGCATAATCAGAATTATTATACCATATTGATTTCCTTTTATTAATGAGTCTGTTTTTTTTGTTTTTTTGTAGCTTGTACTTTATTACTTATACATTTTTAATAGGTTGCTAAAAAGAAATTTTAACAGTCATACTTTTATTCAAAGCATTCAGTCTCTAAATGTATGAAGCAAAAAAAAAGTGCAATCAAATAGCAAAGGGAACATTTATTTCAAATACTCATCTGACGCTTTGATGTTATCTCGATAGCAACACAATCCTATAAATTCATGGCGACTTTGGCTAAATGATTTTTAGCAAGTAAAAATGGCAGCAGTGACTATCATTAAACAAATGCTAAAAGCTTGATATCAAAGATCAAAGTCAAAGAACCTTGATCATTTCTATCGACGAACGACTCATTTTTATGATCAAACCAACATTTTGATCATGCAATGGTTCCCTACACGAATTCATTTGTCTATCAATTCGGTCTTTATTTATGAATTCTTGACGAAATGTAATAAATTCTTTGATTTTGGTGGCATTTCAAGGTGATTTAATGTTAAAAAAAAAAAAAAAAAATCCCAGAAGCCACAAATTTTAATCCTGATATAAAATGTTCAGTTAACTGATTTTATATTTGTACAACCTTTTTTTAATAAATTATTTATGATTGCCTTATAAATTTGGATCACAAGTTCTCTGGCCTCGCATCAAATACCACGTTAACAGTTCTGTATGAACTATTTCCATATTATACTCAACCATTTCAGCTGCTTTGTAAATAAAATTATCTTGTCGGATTTTTAAAATCAGGCACAAATAGCATGTAAGCTGACTAATCAAACTTTGCTTCTGACTAGCCAAAAATAAAGGCAAGTGATTCTGTAACAGGGCACGGATGATTGTATGCAAATACAAACGAGATGCGAAATGATAAGGAGAAAGAAAAAGGCTATAAAAAAGAATGTGTGCAACAGACAGAACATGTTTGAGAGCACTTTTGAGATGTGGATGACTTTCAAGAGAACAGAAGTCAAATAGAAGAAGCACAATCACCTAGCCTACTGGGGAATGCTCTTTTCTCTTCTCTGCAACCTGCAAAAAGTGTTTGACTTCTAATGGGGGTATGAGACGAATGGATTCGCCAATCATTTTTATAACCAACGGATGTGCTAAACAACCAATCAAACCATCACAAAATTATTATATTTTGGATTCAATCAGTTCGCCATTTGCTACGTCATGGACCGCATTTAATTCTTCGCCGCCATCTTGGTTACTGATCTGAACTACGCCGCCATCTTTGTTCAACACAATGTCTCAAAACTTAACAGGTTATGCGCCCAGCCACAGAAGAGACGTTGCGAGCCTGTCCCTGTTTTACCATTATTTTCATGGCAAGGGCTCATCTGATCTTCAATTCATGGCCCCTTGACCTGACTTTCACGAAAAACACTCGTCTAACTGAAACCACTATCAATAATTTCCCCCACTCTTTATCTGTGCCTAAACCTAAACGTAGATCCCATAAACAAAGCTTCTTTCTAAGAACTGCACGCCTGTGGAAGTCTTTTCCGTTTTCCTGCTTTCCAACTGACTACAATATGGTCGTCTTCAAGTTCGGCATGAACAAGTTCTTGATGAGCTATCCTTTTAATCCAATTTACCAAATTTCTGCTGCTAACGATTACTACGACATTTTCCAAGTGACTTCTGTACACTCATTAACTGTTATCCTTGAGAGGCCTCCGAGTCTTGATAAGTGGTGACTCCTTTGTAAAAAAAAAAAAATCACATGAGAGAAGACGATCACGTTAGACGTGGGTGATGTCACAGCCATAATTAGAAGTCATATGTAGCAGGAGAACAAAGAAATAAATGTTGTTACAAAAAAAAAAAAGAGTCAAGTTATTACTTGTCCTATGTTCCTTGTGATGTACTCTGCAGCAACGTGTTGGATAACGTTACAATTCTCTAATCGCCGAACAAAGAGTTACCTTATTTGTTTTCAACAACAGCAGTATGAAAATAAATCCGTTATTTTCCAGCAGCAATTAACTTGAATTACATTTTATTGTTCGTAACAACAATATCAAAAGACTATCTGGGGTGAAATATTGAGTTTGTAGGAACAAAAATATTACTAACAAAATTCGAAAATCAAATTTATTTTATTTTATTACTAGCATGGATGCCCGGCGTTGCCCGGGTGTTTGGAGGTGTATGTTGAGCAAAAAAAAAAAAATGGTAGTAGGAACCCGTACCGAAAAGGAGGAAAAGAACAGGAAAAAAAACGCTGACGTCTTTGTTGTTACGACCACCGCCCAACCGGAAGTGACATAAGTTTTAATTAAGGCTAGACAATCGAAAGGAGAGGATGACTTTCGAAAATATCAGCGAAAAAAGCGACCTACCCCCATAGAAAAGTGCCCAGTTAAAGATGAAGATAGCAATGTTTTTAGCCAATTTTTCGATATTTGTTGTCTGAAAGGTCGAAGTTCAAAACGGTACTGATCTTGTAAAAATCTGTCGCCTCTGTTGAAAGTTTTAGGCAGACATGCAAACATACATACATATAGACATTTATATATTAGTAACTCAAATTTTCGACCCAAACCGATTAAAAAGTTTGCCCTATCTCTGAATACTCTTTATGTAAAATTTAAAATATTTAGACCAGAAATTGTCTGAGTAATTTGGTAGAGACCGCAGAGGTCAAATTTTTTAAAGCTTTGACCCTTATTATGACCTCTTAACATTTATTGTTTGGGGCTTAAATTGAGTTATTAAGTTAGATCCATGTCCAAGGAACCTATATCTAAAATTTCAAGTGTTTAGACCCAAAATTGTCGGAGGAGTTTGGTAGAGTTCTCAAAGGTCAAATCGTGTAACTTTGACCCCTTAACAGCCAAATTTCTAGCCGAAAACCGATTACAAAGATTTTCCCAAATCTCCATACCCTGTATATCAAATTTCGAGTCTGCAGACTGAAAATTGACAGAGTTATTGTGTAGGAAAATGTACACAGACAGACATACACTTTCACAGATATATAGATATAGAAGTTTTGTTTTCATTTGTGCATTTTGCATCACATCAGCTATTTTATTTTTATGTTTTTATGCCAAAACAATACTTTGAGTAATTGTTTAGGATTAATTGAATAAAAATTGTTATTTTACACATCGTTTGTTCATCTTTCGCAGCAGTATTAGCATGCATAGGTCTGTGATGCTCTGGTAATGCCCGTTGCCACTTCTTGGATTGCATGTCCCAAAGGCTCAAGTATAGAGAAACATGAAAAAAAGAAGATAGTTTTAATATTATTGGAAGCCCCTACCCCCAGTTTGAATATCCGAGACCGCCGCCCAGTCCCATCTGCACGCAAGTGAATGAGCAAGATGAGAACCTGGCATTAAGTTTCTGTCTGTATGTATATATATACAAAGGTCTGTATGCATGTATATATACAAATGTCTGTATGCATGTATATATACAAATGTCTGTATGCATATATACAAATGTCTGTATGCATGTATACAAATGTCTGTATGCATGTATACAAATGTCTGTATGCATGTATACAAATGTCTGTATGCATGTATACAAATGTCTGTATGTATGTATACAAATGTCTGTATGCATGTATACAAATGTCTGTATGCATATATACAAATGTCTGTATGCATGTATACAAATGTCTGTATGTATATATATACAAATGTCTGTATGTATATATATACAAATGTCTGTATGTATATATATATACAAATGTCTGTATGTATATATATATACAAATGTCTGTATGTATATATATATATGCAAATGTCTGTATGCATATATAAAAATGTCTGTATGCATATATACAAATGTCTGTATGCATATATATAAAAATGTCTGTATGTATATATATATATATATATATATATATATATATACAAATTTCTGTATGTATATATATATACAAATTTCTGTATGTATATATACAAATGTCTGTATGCATATATACATACAAGTGTCTGTATGTATATATATACAAGTGTCTGTATGTATATATATATATATATACAAATGTTTGTATGCATATATACAAATGTCTGTATGCATATATACAAATGTTTGTATGCATATATACAAATGTCTGTATGCATATATACAAATGTCTGTATGCATATATACAAATGTCTGTATGCATATATACAAATGTCTGTATGTATATATATATACAAGTGTCTGTATGTATATATATATACAAATGTTTGTATGCATATATACAAATGTCTGTATGCATATATACAAATGCCTGTATGCATATATACAAATGCCTGTATTCATATATACAAATGCCTGTATGTATATATATATATATATATATATATATATACAAATGTCTGTATGCATATATACAAATGTCTGTATGTATATATATACAAATGTCTGTATGTATATATATATACAAATGTCTGTATGTATATATATATACAAATGTCTGTATGTATATATATACAAATGTCTGTATGTATATATATATACAAATGTCTGTATGTATATATATATATATATATATACAAATGTCTGTATGCATATATACAAATGTCTGTATGCATATATACAAATGTCTGTATGCATATATACAAATGTCTGTATGCATATATACAAATGTCTGTATGCATATATACAAATGTCTGTATGTATATACATACAAATGTCTGTATGTATATATATACAAATGTCTGTATGTATATATATACAAATGTCTGTATGTATATATATACAAATGTCTGTATGTATATATATATATATATATATATATATATATATACAAATTTCTGTATGTATATATATATATACAAATTTCTGTATGTATATATATACAAATGTCTGTATGCATATATACAAATGTCTGTATGCATATATACAAATGTCTGTATGTATATATATACAAATGTCTGTATGTATATATACAAATGTCTGTATGCATATATACAAATGTCTGTATGCATATATACAAATAGCTGCCATCTTACAGACTATATTAGGTCGGTGCAAAGGTTTTGTCAATTTAGAAATCCATCTTGAAAATGAAAAACTGTTTATTTTTTTTAATCTTTATTCATAACAACAATGAACTTTACCTTCTATAACTTGATTCCATCTGTCAACAAGCTTATAAATGTCTTGATTGTAAAAATGTTTGATGTGAAATACGAATCTAAATCATGGTTAATCTCCTTTGGCTATGTTAACCTACGACCATCTAAATGGTTCTGTAATCCTCAGAATCGAATTTATAAAACTCACTTTGTTTTTCTGTTTGTTTGTCTCCATATTTTCAAACTCTATCTCTTCCGAAACTAAAAGTCGCAGAGCAGCACTAAGGGCCTCAAATGATTGGATTTTTTATGAACCGTTCTTTTATGGGTCTTTAGCTGGTTCAAATAGTTTTTAAGGATTCAAAAATGGGTCAAAAGTGAAAAAATCGTTAAACACTTTGTACATTTATCTTAGTTTATTTTTAATTTTTAATCAGTTCATATACCCGTCATGTTGGTACAGTGGTAACGTCACCAGCTTTGAATTCTACAGTTTTGTTTTTGATTTTGATTCTAGCTGATGGCACCCAAATACTTTTTTTTTTTACTTTTGAAATCATGACTCAATAATAATATATATGAAATCTGGACGAATTAAAATATCATATTTAAGCGTATTTTACGACCGGGTAAAGCCCCCCCCCCCCTGCGCCAGTAAGTGATAATCCGAGAGAGCTAAATCAGCAGAATATGCAGCATTAGGGCAAGATTTCCCAACAAAAATCTCCTAAGAAATCTTTGGTCCATAGTGCTGTGGGATGACGAACATTATCATGATGGAAGATGACTGCGTTTCTGTTGAGTAAAGAAGGTCGAATTCAGGTCAAAATGGGTGAGAATATTGCAGAAAAATATGAATGATGCTTTAATAATCCGATAGAAAAAATTTATAAATTAATCATGGTGATATGTTTAAGTAATAAGAATATGCATAAAATAAATTAGAATTCGTTTAAAATGCTCCTTCAACAAACTAGAAAAACTTTTGTTCTGACCCGATATAATAGGAATATATGGATACAATTCGCTTAAATATTTCATCATATAGATATAAAAATATTTCATTTAAATACTCTGATCCCGTCTGGCATTAATTGATATGAATGGCTCTCGTCTTGGGGAGGCTCCATGTTTTGACAAGCTTCTAGGTCTAACCTTTATTCCTGATCTGAAATGGAACACATACATCAAATCTGTTGCCAATATCACTGGAAAAATGGTTGGATCATTCTACCACTCCAGTAGATATCTCACTGCCGATACAATTCTCTACCTGTATGAAGAGCCAAGTACGTCCAAGGACGGAGTACTGTTGCCACATCTGTGCGGGAGCTGTTTGAAGCATCTTATTCTTCCTTAACAGAGTTCAAAATAGACTATGTAAGTTAGTGGGGGATGCCCTTTTCTCTTCCCTACAACCACTTTCCTACAGAAGAGACATTGCAAGCCTGTGTTTGCTTTATTGTTATTTTTATGGCAAGTTCTTGTCTGAGCTCAAATCTATGGTTCACCCCTCGCCTGACTTTCATGAAAAACACTCATCTAGTTGAAACTACTGTCAATAATTTCCCAGCTCTTTATTTGTGCTTAACCCTAAACGTAGATTCCATGAATGAAGCGTCTTGTTTAGAACTCTACACGTGTAGAAATCTCTTCCATTTGCCTGCTCTCCAACTGACTAGTTCTTAATGGGCCGGCCCCTTATGTAATCCAATTTACCAAATTTCCACTACTAATAATGATTACTATGATATTGTACCATTGACTACTGTACACTCAGTAACCCTTATCCTCGAATTGTCTCCGGGCCTTGAGAAGTGGTGAATTCTTTGTAAAAAGAAAATCTTTAAATTTTGTACTCCAGTTCCAGTTTTAACTTGATTAAATAATTGGTTCAGAAGAGCCTGCATATTGCCTTCTTTTTACCTGGAAAATACCTATGACCGCATGCCACATGATACAATTTGCTATATGTTGTGATATCATGGTGTCCCTAAGGACATGATTTGTTGAGTCAGTTTACTTATTGAAAAGTCTGGTTTGGACTGACACTTGTATGCCTAAGGACTCCTCCATCACGGTTGCAGTACACCAAGACTTAGCAATCTTTTAACTGCTTTTAATTTTTGTCATGTATACCATCAGCAAGAAATGACATTGAACACCCTTGTATGCAAATGATATTCTGCACACTTCAAAGGGTAGAACCAAACTGGTACAGCTTCAGTGACGTGCAGAGACACTTCTCTGGACAGTTGCTCAAGTGAAACAAAAACTGCAAAAATATAGTCATGATAAGGCACTGGCCTATAACATATTCCTTTTGGCCAAGATCAAAGTGTAGTATCTGTTCCGGCAGATACTGCAAGCTTTGACTAGCAAAGACCAGATGTGGGGGCAACCCCACATGCCTGACCTTTAACCAGCTCCCATTTCCCACCTCTCGGGAGCTGGTCCCCTTTTTCCCTTCCCCCTCCCTTCACTCCTCACATTAAAAATCGGCCTTGTGCCTAATTTGCTCGGTGGGGGAGCAAATAAATACCATCTGTTCTTCAGATGCTGTACATCCATTTCTTGTTCTCTTTTAGTGGATGAGCAGTCCTTCACGACTGAAACAATTTTTTATTTTTGTGCCTTTTCTCCACGTTAAAAAACGACCCTGGTGTCCAACTCTGTCCTGTGGCGAGGCATTGTAAATAGGTATAATATATTCCTCTGAAAAAGACACTTTTAAAACAGGAGTAAAAGGGGCAGGTGCTTGGGTACTTCTAGCACCCACCCACTCAACACGTTCCTGCACAGCTTAGTCTATGGCCAAACAACAGGAAGATGGAATATTTAATCACGGATAAAAACGGACTATTACTCTATTAAACACATATGTTAATTATTTGAATTTTATGACTATTGTTCTTTCCTTCAGTGTTTTCTGTACAACGTTGCAGCCGATGTAACCTCCGACCTTCTTGACAATAATCTGATAAATGGTTCTGTAGTTTACTCTTTTACTTATTTAATTAAGGAGTCATGGCTGACCAAGATCAGTGACGCAATGGTGGATGGATTACATATATATTCTGGGTGTTAGAATACTCATAGAGAACAAGAATTCATGGTTTTTGGCAGTTGAAAATAATCCACATTTATAGACACTGATTCCTACCAAATTTCACATTAAGGTGCATCTTGTCAAATTTGAAAATATGCACAGAATTTTAAATAGAGTCTTTTGTTTAAGCTATTTGACTAGCTGCTCTCGTTTCCTCAGTTGTGACGGGGTAGACGTCTTAAATATTTTGTGATTTGATTCTTCATATTTTCCTCACATTGAAGATTTAACTTTCAGCATTCAATAGAGTGTCACTTACAACTAAGTCTATATACCTAGTACTTTATCCGTTACGCTATAAGTCCTTAGAATCAAACGTTGTGCAAATAAATAACACGAAAGACGAGAACAGTAGTCCAAATATTCCAAATAATAAAATTATTAATCGCCATCTCAAAAATGAAAAAACATAATTATTCAGTAGATTTCTTGGTGCTTGTGAATATAGAATAGACAGATTAATTATTTGAATATGTGGTTATAAGCAACAACAAAAAAATAGTACATATTTAATTGTCATGTCGAAAATAGTAATACATCTAAAAATTACGAAAATTCATAATGTAGAACAACTGCTATTTTGCTTTTGGTAAAAAAAAAAGTCTATCGTTATCAGCCAAAACAAAACATCAGTCATTAAACTGGTGAAAGAGGAGATAAGTATGTCCCCTGTATTAACAATCTTGAAGGTGTTTACATCTGGGGAAAATGTTATTTCCCTCAATTTTCCGTAAAAATTATTTTTAACTAAAAATAATTTTCTATTCGATGAATTTTCGAATGTTTGAAAATATATTACTATTTTCGACATTACAATAAAGTAAGTCATGTTGTTTTTGCTGAAAACAATACGTTTTAAAAAGTCAGTCTGTCGACTCTATCTGAACAAGCACCTATTTCTTTTTTCAAATCTTTCTTTCAATACATTTTCCGTTTAAGGACTGTCGTTTGCGTGACACTGCTGTCCGAACTTTCACTTTCTGGTCACCACTTGACGCGTCTTCTCTCCACTCCAAAACGAACTTCTGCAACTTTAGCTTTTCTCTCCCCGAATCCGACTTTTCTCTTCTACAAATACAACTTCTCTGCTCGCAATCTAACTTCAGAATGCCTTCCTTCCCCAAATCACTCCTCTTTTATCTCCAATCAGGAGCATCTCATTTGCATACCTCGTGGTCACCCTGTAGGCATATAAAGAAACAGGGCAGCCATTTTTGTTTCTTTCTTCTTCATTATGAACACGAGGTAAGCCACACAAAAACGCGGTCGGTCGTTCTTGTTTCTTTTTTCTTCATTTACACCACAAGGACACAACATTGCAGTACTATTTATAAATCCTACAATCTTTAGGTCAGCAATTAAATCTTCCCATATTTCCATCTTAACTCATCATTATCATATTCGATTTAATATCCATTTTATATGGTGGCATATGTTGAACGAATTTTCGAAATTGACTCCCAAACAAACCATTTTCTAGTCAGGTCTTTATTTAACCTTTTTTACCTTCAAACACATTCTTATCGTTTCCTACCGTATTAACTGAACATGCATATTCAACTATTCTACATCTAACTCAAGAACTTTGTTTTCAATCTTTCAATGTGGCAATACCATAGAAGTCTCCTGCTCTGCACACATCTCCTTATACTCTCCAGATTTAATCTTCCTCTTTATAAGCAAAGTAGATTCTAAGACTAAGGATTCTAATGTATTTTTGAAAATCAGTTGATTCGTTTTGCAAGTTTATTCATTTTTTTTCTATATTATAGAAAAAAAAAATGTCATTAGTTTGAGATCTTTACGATCTCAATCTAATGACATTTTTTTTCTCTCAGGAAACGAAATGGCAATTTTCACTGATTTCCTTTGACAATGCAACAATAAAAGTTGCACAATCATTTCAATTCAAGTCTCAAGTAAAGAATTACAAGTGACTTCAATCTGCTAATGGTGCCTTTATCCAAAAATTATTCAACTCATATAAAATCCTGCAACCCAATATTAGGATTCTAGATTTTCTTCAAGAAAGAAATCGCATGATGGTCTATTTCTGTTTACTTGCCTCCCCACGAGGACATAGTTAGACACAAGGTCGGTTTTTAATGTAGGGAAAATCCACCTCTCCAAAAGGGGCACTTTGGATAATAACAAAAAACAAATGTCTTAGTCAAGAAAGATTTCTCCTCCACTAACCGAGGAAAAGAAAAGGTGAAGTGTAGTATCTGTCCTGATACTACACTTTACCACATTTGTTTCATGTTTTTTATACCAACCATGGAACTGTGAGACAACATAATCCAGCAGTAAAAAAAGACAGTATATTTTGTTTATTTAATAGAGTTGTGTTTCCATTATGGTACAAATAATCGAAACCGGTTAATTATTACCTCCCCTGAGGAGGTTATGTATTCGATCAATTTTCTCACTATATTTGGTTGTATACAATCTACCATCAACATCGCCAAACTTAGTCAAAATATTGATAATTGTCTTATGTAAAACTGGTTTTCACAGAAAAGATGAATGTCACACTTTTGGCAATAACTTCAGTGTTGTCCAAAGAGACTCGCTACTTGGCCCATATTGTAATCAATAAAGTCTCTCAAAAATGACAATATTTCTACTTTCGGATTTTTTCCAAATTTGATGTACAAAATTGTTTCTTTTATAACAGTAAACACTATTCAAAATTTCAACCTGATCAGATAAATAGTTTTTGTAGTTATGGCTGCTTTAATGGAATAACTTTGGGAATATTTCATAAAATATGGTGAAGTAAGATCCAGATGAGATTTTGGTTGATTCTTGTCAGGCAGAAATATGAATAATTTTTTGGTCTTTTATCAGTTGCTTAGATTTTTCAAATCTCACAATAATTTTTATGCAGTTTACTAATTTAATTAATGAGTCATGGCTGACCAAGACCAGTCATGCAATGATGGATGGATTCTTAAGTGAATGATGAAGAATATTATATTACATATATATTCTGGCTGACAGAATACTCAAGGCGAACAAGAATTCATGGCTTGTGAAAGTTAAAAATATTCCACATTTATAGACACTGGTTCCTACCAAATTAGTAGAAATAAAATTTTAAAAAAATATAATAATTGTGTGGTTAACTCTGAAATCTGTATAGAATTTAAAATAGAACACTTTATTTAATCCATGGGAGGTAGCCTGTTCTTATTCTGTCTTATTGGGCAACGATAATAAGTATAATTACTTTTGAGTGACAACGTTTTGAAGGTTGAAGGTTCAATCCTCAGTATGGTGATACGAAGTATACAATTACGAATTACTTAAATAATGGCTGACGGAAAGAGAGCAAGTTACCTCATGAATTAATCAAAGATTCCATTCACAATTTCGTTACTGAGTTTTTATTTATTTCCTTCTCACCATAGGAAGATGTGACACAAGGTCAGAAGGTGGGGGAGTCAAGTCAGTGTCTCTAAAGGAGAAACAATCTGGCCTATTAAAAATTGCCTGGGCAATGCCGTCGGCATTACTTAGTCCATACGATTCAGGTAGCAAGCAATTAATTACTCCACCCAAAAGACAGGAGGTAACAGCCCAGAAGGGTGGACCTTCTAGAGCTGCACAGGACTAAAGCATACCTCAGTTAACTAATGGGCTAGATTCTGTTGGCTTCGGTGCCAAGAGAAAAATGCTTAACTGCTCGAGTTTGTTATACAGATTCCTGAGTTAAACAAAGCACATCTGAAAAATGTTGAAGGTTTTATCATCTGAAACGTTGTGAGAATAACACCTAACCTTGGGGAGGCTTTTAACCACCTGAATTCCAGTGAAGACGAGAAATCAATGACAAGCAGCTGTTGCGATAACGCAAATTCTTCTGCAAAGGTTGGGGAAACTTATTGTCATTCAGATTCCAGGGAACACCACATTGTTCTTACAGAGCAATCTTTGATGATGGCTTGTGTGACTACTCCTAGTGAGTAGATAATGATAAAGGGGAGACGGAGAAAGGAGGACTGCTTTGTATAGAAAACCGAGTAAACGACACACAAAAAAAGAAAAGAATTAGAAAAATAGATAATGTAGAATACTGAAAGAATGATTATCGCAGCAATAGACATTAAACAAACGAACAAGACAGAAAAAAGAGAGACAAGGAATAAGACGAGAACAGAGAAAGGGGAAGAGAAACAGCTACATGAACGATTCATATATGAGACTAACAAAAACACTTGGACATGGCTACAAAAAGGAAACCTAAACAGAGAAACTGAATCCCTAATAATAGCCGCACAAGATAACGTGATTAAAACCAACCACATCCAAGCAAGGATCGACAGGGTACAAGAAAACAATAAATACATACTTTGTGAACAAAAAGACGAAACAGTAAACCACAGAATAAGTGAGTGCAGCAAACTATTCAAAAAAGAATATAAGAATATACATAATTAATTGGGGAAGGTAATACCCTGGGAATTATGCAAAATACTTCATCTTGAACATGTTGACAAATGGTACAAGCACAAACCAGCAGCAGAATTTCAAAACGAAAATCACAAAATCCTATGGGACATGAATATACAAACAGATAAACCCATCCAAGCAAGAAGATCGGATGTTATAATAGTTGATAAAAAGGAAAAGTCATGCCATATCATAGACTTCATCGTTCCAATAAACTACAGGTTGAATATCCAGGAGAGAGAAGCAAAGCAAATGCACAGAACTGGCTAGACAGCTCAAGGGGATATGGAAAATGAAGAGCAAAATAACACCAACAATAGTAGAAGCACTAAGAACAATCCCGAAAAACTTTGAGAAAAGAATGGGAGAGACTGAAATCATTGGCTAACAAAATACAACGAGAAACAATAATAAAATATGAAAGAAAACCATTGAATGTGTGGATTAATGCATGTGAACGACATATGGAAACTTCTATAGATGTAAAATATAAAGAAACAAGCAATTAACGATAGACGGTTGTTGCAATAACGCAAAATAATTTGCAAAAGTTGTCAAAAGAGCTGGTGAGCACTGGAAATCTGGGGAAACTTGTTGTCACTCAAACTCCAGAGAACACCAAAGGTTGTTCTCAAAGAGAAATCTTTGGTGATGACCTGTGTGACTACTCCTCGTGAATAAATAATAATACTTAATATTTTTACCATATATGTGCTCACTACTTCAAAGGATTTTTTTTTAAATGTCTACTGGCATAGAAATATGTTGCCTTGGAGCAATAACGTAAAACGTGAACGTTTTGAGCAAATTATATCTCTTATCTTCCTTCGATGATGTTGCTTATGGTTCATCTTACAAAGTGTTAAAAAAGAATTCTTAACTTCAAGTGTCGTTTGCTTTCCTGTAGCAAATAGGAATCTGTTTAATATCTGTTATACTTACTCAGCATTTCTTGGGAGCAAAAGAAAAATGACTTACTTATTTACAAAAAAAGGAAATTAATTTTGATGACTTTTTTAATTGAAAGCCATATTTTTTTTTTTTTTTTTACTTAGGAATCACCACTTATCAAGGCCCGGAGGACACTCGAGGATAAGGATTAATGGGTATACATTAGTCAATGTGATTATAGCGTAGTAAACATAAGTAGTGGGAATTTTGTAA
>NC_136485.1:154354058-154361558 GCF_053919585.1 Euprymna scolopes | reverse complement strand
CCTAAGATGTATTTGTAATAAAGCGTTTGGGTCCACATCATTATTTCAGCTGGCAAATCGGTGTATCTGTCACAGTTTTGTAGTGTGTGTGTGGGGGGGGGGATTACTAACACTTTTTTCTTTTTATTGAAAATATCATTTAATATCTCCCCACCCCCGCTCAAATCCCCTCCATTGCATATTATATAGAAATATAGATTTTAAGTAAGTTACTCATGGTATGATGTTTTTATGGTGATTAATGAAGAATATATGAGTTAATGGATGTGTAGTGTTGATGTGGTGAGATTAGAGTGAAAGTAGGAACTAGCTAGGTCAGCTGAGCCAGCATTAGTTTGTCATAACCGGCCTTGTGCTAAATCTTTCTTTAAAAATTTAGTTAATTTTATTTAAAATAAATAATGATAGCTTGAAATTCGACTCGCTGGAATGCGTACTGGGGATTGTGTAAAAAAGGGAAAATGAAAAGACTTTTTGTGCCTTTAGACTTTAGAAGACTTTACAGTCTGTTAACGCCAACAAATTTAACTGCAAAACAGACTCTGATTTTGACGACCATTACAATCGAAATGTTACAACCGATTTAATGGCATATTAACTCGAAGAAGAGCATTAGCATTTTACAATATTCTTATTATTAGCATGATTTTATTGCTACAAGTATCGAATATTATTTATATATATATATATATATATATATATATATAGAGAGAGAGAGCAAGAAGGCTCCTTCAGTCTTTGACAGACTATGGATACCCATGAAGGGTTGCCTGTGCATGAATTTTTGTAGTAGGAGGTGCGCAATCTTCAACCACACCTCTCCTGAGACGACATTGTTAAATACCAGTGGCAAGTGAAGTACAGGACGACTGGAAACAAATGCCGAGATAAGCGGAGAGCACATACAGCGCCTAGAATTCCCAAATATACGGCATAATTGCGTTGATACACCGGTTCTCGTCAGATCACAAGAAGTTAAGCAACGTTGAGCCTGGGGGAGGGGGGTTATATATATATATATATATATATATATATATACACACACACACTCTTATAAGTTTGAAGAAAATACAACTTTGTTATATATATATATATTATTTTAATTGGAATTCATTATTGAGATGAGTATTATTTATATTAATTTATATATTGCGGACTATTATCCTCATCTTTATTAGTTGTTGTTTCACGACGTTTCAGCCAACTATTCCTCACGTAATAGTTAGATAGGAATAGTTGGCCGAAACCTCGTTAGCAACAACTAATAAATATTTCTTTTATATCGTCGTGGAATTGCATTCATCTGCAAAAGATCTAGCTAATTTGCATATTCTTTTAAACATTCATTTTAATTAATTCCCTATTAGTTTTTTTTGGTTTTCTTATGTGATGATCATCTTTAGTTAACTATTACGTGCAATTATATTCATGCAGATATTCTACATGATTTATACCTGTGTAATATTTGCGTAAAAATGTTATAGTAAACACAAATATCTTTATATATATATATATATAGTTATGTATGCGTAATTATATTTGTTTAAAAAATTTTGCCTACCAAACTCCTGTCAGTTTTGGTCTACAGACATGAAACTTAATATATAGGGTATTTGAACCCATGCAAAACTTTATATTGGGGCTTTAGCCGGGGAAAATCGGTGCAAAATTGTGAAAATTAAAAAAATGGAATTTGCCAGGTGAAGGCTGATTGACAGCATAAAAAATAAGCATACTTAACGTAATAGCTATTGGTTTATGTTTTAATGTTTAGCCTTGCGGCAAACATGTCTTCCAAGCTCAAGCATTAACGTCAAAGGAAAAAGTAAATCGTGAAGTAAACATTTTGATTTCGATTCTCAGTGGTGGCCACAAATCTTTTTTTTTTTTTTACTTTTTAAATCATTACTATATATTGGGTCAAATATAATATAATAATAAATACGAAATATGCATTAATCAAAATATCATATTTAAGTGTATTTTACGACCGGGCAATGCCGGGAGGTTCGCTAGTATATATATATATATATATATATATATATATATATATATATATATATGGAAATATGTTTCTTCAATTATATTGCACCTTTTATTTATATCAATTCTTTAATTCATGAGGCTCAATATAATTACAGAGCATGTTCCAAATAAATGACAAAAGTTTATATTCCAAATTTCAAGATGTTGACCATCTTACCATTTATTCCTTTAAGTACGTTTGACATTCACGCTACGAAACAGATGTTGTCAAGAATGATGCATGTCAAACATACTTAAAGGACTAAATCGTAAGATGATCAACATCTTGAAATTTGAAATATAGACTTTTTCATTTATTTGTTATATATATCTCTGTCTGTCTGTCTCTCTCTCTCTCTCTATATATATATATATATATATATATATATATACACTAGCGGGGGGGGGGCGACTTTTTCCGAGCGTAAAATACAGTCGTGATTTCGAAAGTATAAAAAAGTATTTGGGTGCCATCAGTTAGAATCGAAACCGAAACTGTAGCATTCAAAACTGGTGACGTTACCACTGTACCAACGTGACACGAATATGAGCTGATTAGAAATTAAAAATTAAAAATAAACTAAAATGAATTCATAACATGTATAACGATTTGTTACAATTTTGACCCATTTTTGACCGCTTAACAACTATTTTTACCAGCTAAAGACCCATAAAAAAACGGTCCGTAAAAAATATAATCATTTGAGGCAGAAACACCGCTGTGCGACTTTTAGTTTTGGAGGAGATAGAGTTTAAAAATATGGAGACAGACAGATAGAGATATAGCCTTACACACATTAGATGTACGTATATATATATATGCTAGCAAAAGTACCCGTCGTTGACTGGGTTCAAAAACAGCCTACAGAAAATGGACTCTGATTTATGAAAGTATGATGGGTTATGAAAAGAAAGGGTTGTAAATTTGGGTTGAATTTGGGCGTATCAAAATCAAAGCAAAATATGAAAGTAAAAATAAAATAGATAAACCCCATAATTTATTATACCATACCTGTTCACACTGAAACACTTATCACAATATTCTGTGGATCTATATTAAAAAAACCTTGTTAAACTTTGTGACATATTTCCATTCTATGGAGGTCAGGTGCGAACGAACACCCCATAATTTTATTATACCATTTTTCTTCAAACTGAAACATAATTATCAAAGTATACTTACGCAGATCGATATGAAAAGTCTTTATAAAAGTTTGTGCCTATTTCCATTCTATGGAGGCCAGACGCGAACGCAGACCCCACAATTTTATTATACCATCCCTATTTAAATTAAAACATACTTATCAAAGTATTCTTATGTACATCTATATTAAAAACACTTGTAAACTTTTTTTTTTTAATTTTTAAATCTTTTATTTCCATACTTTGTGGATCAGGCGCGAACGCAGACCTCACAATTTTGATGAACCACCGTTCTGCCAGATCAAACATAGCCATTCATGTGTCTCGATACATCTTCTATCATATGTAATCAGTTTTTTAAAATAGTCAACCATATAGGAGCCTAATTGTGACAAGACACCCCCCCCACACACACACAGACATTCAGCTTTGTATATATATATATATATATATATATATATGCTTCAATACCAAGGTGTGTGTGTGTGTGTGTGTGTGTGTGCGTGCTTAATATCAATATCTTATTCCGTTAAAAAAAATGTACATAAAAAAATATACTCGTTTTCCCCCCTCGGGATTATTAATGAGTGAAAAAAAAATTAAATAATAGCATCATTAATTTCCCATCTAATCTTATAAGCAAAACCATTAACATGAATTTATTGCTGCAGGTATCAAGTGTTTTTCTTTTTTTATTTATTGGAATTAAAATACAGTAAATTTTTATCTATCATAAAATGCGTCATGAAAAAGATGAATATCTCAAAGAAATACGATTTTTTAAATATTAACAAAAATATTTCTAACTTCGTTTTTTGGCAGTGTATTGTGTTTGCGAAATTTAGACAGAATTTAACTCTTGAGATCAGTGTTATAACTTCTGCTATTTTTCTAAAACAGTATTTTGATATTTTTGCACATAAGCAGGGTTTTTTTTCACAAAGTACAAAAGAAAGATGCAATAAAAAATAAAAAATGAATAAAATATTTTCGTTAGAAAAAAATTCGTTTTCACCAAAAATGTCTTTTGGGATCCTTAGGTCATAACTGTCACAATGAATTTGTTGGAGGAAAATCAAAGGTTATGTCTGTCGTACATGTCATTGTTTATAGCACAGTAGATGCCATCTTTAATCAAAGAATTTCTTTTTGTTGACCAATTCATTTTTGTTTCTTTTTTTGGCCCGAGATATTTTTGTAGCTATTTTCAGGAGGAAGTGACTAAAAGCCGAAAGTTTCCTGGACACTCGCAGAATATAAAAAGAACAATAGCTGCTTCGGAAATAGGAGAAGAACCAATCACAAGTGGAACTATTCATAGGATTTAGTCAATTTTGGCAAATGGCTAGATTTAAAAAGAGAATCAGTTTTTAGACAACTTATCTTTGTTTTCACACTTATAATGTAAATCTTTTTAGCGAAAAAAAAAATCATCTGTAAATGGAATTGTGATGTAAAATTATTATTCATTCACTACGAGTTCTCACGCAGGACATGAGCAGAGATTGCTTACTGACAATAACCGAGTCTGGGTGACAACAAGTCTCACCAGATTTTCAGAACTCTCCACCTTTTTCGATAACCTTTGCAAATAAATTTGCATTATGGCAACAACCGTTTGCCATTGACTTTTTGCTGGCAATGACCATCAGTCTTTACTAGAATTTGGGTGACAATAAGCCTTCCCAAGGCCTTAATCCTCTTCACACTCATCCAGTGGAGACTTAGCTAGTGTTCTCTCTCATCGGTCTTTCCATCCTCCTCAACCCTTCTCGAATATATGGTATGATGTCAGTCAATACTGATACTACAAAAAATTATTTACTAACTAGGAGTAGTCATACAGGCCTTAATCAAATATTTCCTTTAAGAACAACTTGTAGTGTTCTCTAGAGTTTGAGTGACGAAAAATTATTATTATTATTATTAGTAGTAGTAGTAGTAGTAGTAGTTACTTATTTACTTACTAGGAGTTTTTATACAAGTTAGTATCAGTGACTGTTCACTGAAAATAATCAGTGGTGTTCCCTGAAAAATCTAAGTAACAACAAGTCTCCTCAGATGTCCAGCACTCTCCAACTCTTTTCGATTACCTTTGTAAATCATTTTACGTTATTGTAATAACCGTTTACGATTGATTTCTTGCTGGCATTAGTCTCTTCTGAAATCTGAATGGCAAAATTTCTTCCCAAAGTTCTAATAATTCCAACACCCATCCAGTGAAGAGTTTGTTAGTGCTCTTCCTTCTTGATCCTTCTATTCTCCTTCACATGTTATAATTTTGTATAGTATCAACTGAGGCTACTGCCACTATATATATATATATATATGGGGCATGTCGCATTGAAATATTTTCAACAATGCGCCCTCTTCTGATGAGAAGAATTAAGCTTTGAAATACCTAGGTATAAAGAGCATATAACATCTCCCTCACTTATTGATTTTCCTTATTACACTGACAAATAAATCTATGTATACCAATACATGACTTTGTCTTGTCTGTAATTGTTATTATATTTATATATATATATATATATATATATATAGCTTAGAGAGTTAGGAGTATAGAGTAAATTCAATTCTATAAGAAGAGAATTATTGGGATTGAGAACCATTAGGCTTTGAAATACCTTGGTATGAAGAGTCCCCTCTATCCCCCAACTAAATGTTTGTATACTTTTATTAAATAAAGTTTTGAAGTTTAAAAACGACGCTGTTTTTTTTTTTTTTATATTTAATATTTTATTTTTTATATTTCAAGCGGTCCTCTGCTCTTGATCACAAAAAAACGGAGCGAAATAAAAATGCAAAAAAGTTGAAAAACAAAAAAAAAAAATGGAAATTTTTTTCAATGTTATTCATTTTCATGTCGCTACTTTTTTGTGATTAAGAGCGGAGGACCGCTTGAAATATAAACAGTAAAATATTAAATATAAAAAGCAGCATCGTTTGTATGCTTTTTTTAAAACAATCCTAACCTTGAAATTACTATTCTAGAAACATTCGTGGACATTTAGACATGATATTATATATATATTAGTGGAGATGGTAATTAATAAAAACTGAAGAAAGTGCTCTGGAAAAGTCTGAGGACGCTACAAACGGCCAAAAAAACGGCCGTGTAGCCGAAACAATAATGTAACTTAACAGAAAGATACGGTAATAAAAAAATAAACGTATATATATATATATATATATATATATATATATATATATATATATATATATATATATATATATATATATATACACAGACTGCTTCAGTCTTTGAGAGACTATGGATACCCACGAAGGGGTGCGTGCACATTAAATTTTTGTGGCAGGAGGTGCGCACTCTCCAACCACGCTTCTCCTGAGTCGACATTGTTAAATACCAGTGGCAAGTGAATTGTATTTACATGACGACCAGAAACAAATGCCGGATATATCAAAAATCGCGTTGACACACCGGTTCTCGTCAGATCACCGCAGTTAAGCAATGTTGGGCTGGTTAATACCAAATGGGTGACCATTTGGAAATTCTAGGAGCTGTATATATATATATATATATATATATATATATATATATAATAAAAAAATTATTAACTACTACTATTAGTAGTAGTAGTAGTAATATTATCATTTTATTTACTCACTAGGAATTTCATACAAGTGATTATCAGTGATTGCTCACCGATAAAAAACTGGTGTCCCTAAATATATGCTAATTTAGTGAAGTGATACTCAAATAGCATTAAATATTCTAATCATATCTAACTTAACTTTTTGGATGGAGAAATGAACAAATCATATATTACTCAGAGCTAACTAATCTATAAGTAATTTTATCATTTATAAAAGGTAAAAGAAAGTATTTATAATTGTGTCACATGGAGACATCAGCAAAATTAAGCAACATCGAACATGGCCAGTACTTGAATGGGTAACCATTTGAAAATGTTAAGGACTATAAGTATGGAACTGAAAGTGGTGTCAAAAGTCACTATCTCTAAGTGCCTTAGAAATGATATAAATCTTGTTTCCTTTTTATGTGTGAACTAGCGGGGGTGCCCGGCGTTGTCCGGGTGTGGTGAGGTGTGTATGGGAGGGGGGGGGGGGTAAATCAAAACAAAACGGAAAATAAAGAATAAGCGAACGTAATAAGCTTGTTTAAATATTATAATTTTTTTTTAAATCAGAAAAACAAAAACGAAAAAAAAAAAACAGCAAACGTGATGAAAAATAAATAATAAGTGAACGAAAAGAAATGGCATAAATAACCCTGTTTTAATGTTAAAACTTCTTTTAAAAAATCGGGAAAACGAAAACTCAAAAAACAGCGAACGTGATGGA
>NC_136485.1:154304058-154349058 GCF_053919585.1 Euprymna scolopes | reverse complement strand
CCGAAGTAACTCACATAGATTAAAAGGGAAATAACTCTCACAGCTTACCTAAATAAGCTTAGTACTTCTGGTTTTAAATGCAACGATTATCAGGTATTAATAAATAAAAATAAATTGAATATAAATTAAATCGATCAACTTTAAATAATATTTATAAATAAAACAGTTACAACGATTCAATTACAACAAACAATTAATAACATCGACTTAATTATTAAAATGTTGTAGGAGTGACTCTACAGACGATTACAGCATATCCTTGGCCTCCATCTGGTGGCACAAAGTGACTCATTCAGAGATTCGCAGGAGAGCTGGAGTTGCCCCTCCAGGGTCATTCCTTATCCGTCGTCAACTTTGCTGGTTGGGCCACATCATCAGGATACCCTCAAACAGACTACCTTGATGATCAGTTTGCTCATGGCCGATGAAACGTCGGCTGCCTCAGAAAACATCTCAAAGGCTGCATCAAAGTCACCCTCAAGCGCTGCATATCCTCTTCAATTGTTTGGAGATATTGGTAGTAGACAGAGACACTTGGTGCTCATCATGTTATAGTGGGATGGACTTCTTCAACAACGAACATGATCGAGCCACTACGGAGCGTTGCACACTGAGACACAAATGAAAAACCCAAATCCTGTTTTCTTGTGCTCTATCTGTGCAAAGCAGTGTAGATCACGCATCAGGCTTCACAGTCACCAACGGAGTTAAAGAGTCAGTTAAAAAAAAAGATGAAGAAGACGTCGTCATCTACCTTAATGGACTACCATAACTAACTAACTAAATATTAAATAAGATTTTCTTTAATGTAATATGCAAATGAGGTTAGTCATTCAATGTAGAATTCTTTTTGAATATATATATATATATATATATATATATATATATATGTATATATATATATGTATGGGGTGATACGAATACTAGTGGTGTGTATATATATATATATATATATATAGGAGAAAAAAATTAAAACTGGCAGTTGAAATTTACAATCAAATTCATTGTTCGACTGAATACTCAAAAAATAAAAAAATAAATAAATAAAACAATTTACAAAGTCCTTATTCCACAGAGAAGACAGAAAGAAATCAGCAAATTATATTTGTAGCAATGCTAGTTTTGCTGGTTATGGTATTAAATGGAGCTGCAATTAATTATAGAATAAGCAAGAATAGCATTGTTTGAAACTCCGTGGAATAAGGACTTTGTAAATTGTTTTTTTGGAGTATTGGAGTGAACAATAAATTTCATTGTAAATTTCAAATTACAATTTTAATTTTTTTTCTCTTATAATAAACTCTACTCTATTGTGTATTGAGCTTTGTTATTTGGTTGGGATTAAAATATCTATATATAAATACTGGTATTTATATTAGATTGAAGTTTACCATTGCTTATATCAGGTAAACACTGCATTTTTTTTATTTCATTATTTTATTTATATATTTTATTAATATTTTTTAATCAAAAATTTTATATATAAAATTCCGGTAATGTTCATATACTAATAAAATCAAAATTAAATGACTCAATAAATTAAATTAAATTATCAGTTTTCATAATCGAGCACGTATATAATATTTTTGGCAAAACCAAAACAATATAAAATGAGACCATCATATGGTGTATTTCCTTTTGCGTTACAATTGCTTCATAACTATTTAAACGAATTTAAAAATTATATCATTCAAAAATACTCCCAAAATAGCTACTCTTCAGACAGCAAAATATATTTCTTATACATATATGAATATATTCATAATCCCTAATTCATGAGATCAAGCAGTTGGACTCATCTTGTTACCATTATTTTAATTTTATTTTTTCGATTGCCTTTGAATTGAGTAATTATCCCACTTTCGTATTTCTACCTTTGATATGATACTTCAACAATTTCCTATTTTTATGTTCATTTAATCTTTTAATGTTTTTTAAATTTTTATAATTATTTTTTCCAATGTATACATTTTATTGATTTATTCCCCAAATCCTAATATACACATTCAAATTATAGTTTCAATTTATGTTCAACTATTCTTTTCTTAATCTGCCATAATTTTGTATAAATATTTATTTACATGTTACAATATATATATATATATATATATATATATATATATATATATATATATATATATATATATTTATATATATACTCGGGTTTTTTTATATTCAAAAGTAATGGACTAATGAATTCAACGAGATTGTTAGATAGTGCTCAATAAAAAAAGCTGATAATACTTGTTTATTGTTATATAAACATGCTCACATCTTGCTGCTACAAATAGCCACTTGTTTCAATCAAACAACAGATATCATCAGGCAGCGACTTGACTATTCAAAAGTTCAATGAATACTCATGAATATTCATTGAACTTTTGAATAGTCAAGTCGCTGCCTGATGATATCTGTTGTTTGATTGAAACAAGTGGCTATTTGTAGCAGCGGGATGTGAGCATGTTTATGTAACAATAAACAAGTATATATATATATATATATATATATATATATATATATATATATATATATATATATATATATATATATATATAATGTTTCCCAGATGCTAAGTAACCAATGAAATTTAACGAGGTTAACACAAGAGTGCTCAATACCGAAGTAGAGCAGGGTGTACTCTTTATTTTTTTTTTTTTACATAAGCAGTAATATGTTATTACACAGCCATGAGCATGTTTCGGTCAGCTAGTTACCAGTAACTAGAAACCTCTGCAGGCGATATAGCTTATATGAAAGCAAATTATGCTCACTTTCGTATAAGCTGTATCGTCTGCAGAGGTTTCTAGTTACTAGCAACTAGCTGACTTAAACATGCTCATGGCTACGTAGCAACATATTACTGCTTATGTAAAAAAAAAAAAATAAAGAGTATGTATGTATATATATATATTTCTCTCACGATTACAAGAAAATATATACTATTGATGTACCAAATATTAAGCTCAGTGAAAATGAATTTCCGCTTTCAAAGCATGTTTATCATTAGTTTTCATTCCAGAACCAAATGATGAAATCATAAGTTTTTTTTTTTAATTTATTATAATGTTTATAAGCATCTACCTAATCTAGACTCTAAATACGAAATCTTGAAAATATGTTTCTGATCTTTTTGAAACCAAATATTCTCCATGTGTGTTTTGAATTTAATTTGGGGGGGGGGGTCTATAAATAATAATAATAATAATAATAATAATAATAATAATAATAATAATAAGTGTTTTCGTTGATTTATGTTTTTTTTTTTCAGACTTTACACATTTCCAGTGCCTATTATCTTTTTTTTTTTCCTCTCCAAAATCTGTACGATTCACACACACACACACAAATACAGCATAATCACATTGACACACCGATTCACGCAGGATCACCAAAGTTAAGCAACATTGAATCTGGTCAGTATAAAATGGGTGACTATTTGGGACTCCCAGGTGTTGTATGTGCTCTCTGCTTATCTCGGCATTGCTTCCAGTCGTCCTGGACTTCTCCTTGCCACTGGACTTCAAACAGTGCCTCACAATTACACTCACAGCTGCCCCTACAGGAGGTATCCTTTTTCTTGCATCGATAGACACACACACACACACACTTATATATATATATATATATATATATATTGCCTAGAACTTCATGTCTGTGGAACATAATATCGTGGGGCTGCTTTCCAGCTGACTACGTTTTCAAGTCCAATGTAAACAAATCTTGTAGAGCCACTTTCTTAAAACATTAAATTCTGTGCAATCACCACTATCATTACCAATCATCACAGCCTTTTCTTATTGCCCATCTGACACTCATTCAATATTTATCCTCGAGTATCCTTTGGATCTTGATATGTGGTGAGACCTTAAAAAACGTAAAAAAACATCACAATTTCTTTTCATCGATTTGTCTTGCCGACATGTAAATTTTACATGACAGGAGTCTTTTTTCTCATATATCGCCACTTTTTGAGCACAACCCAATAATTTCTAACGTGTCCAATCCAAACTCCTTGGCGCTGTATCACTGTCTACTCACACATATTTAATGACTCTGTTCTTTTATGGTACATTCTATTAATCTCTGTGCGAACTTTATTCTTGAGCAAAACAATAATCTGTGGATTTTTAACGGAGACTCTGTCTTTTGAGTATCTCTACAGAAAAAAAAAATGACATAGGTCTGGAAAATGCGCAGACTAAACGAGTGATAAGTTTGTATACAATTCACTAACACATCTCTGCTTCTGACAAACGTCCATGACATGAGTTGCTTTCTTAGAGTCTTACACCATCAATATTTGCAACAGTGAGATGGAACCTTCAGATCATGAATGCATAAGTCGTCATAACAATGCAATTTGTGATCTCCTCTAATCCATTTGGGCAAAATAAAAAATGGCAGGCATTATGGGGAAGTAGCATTGAAGCAATGTAATATAGTAATAATGATGTCGTGAGAATAAATACATCCGGGTTCCTCCTTGCAAGATTATTGTTGGCTGGTGTAAGCAATAAAGACCGATTGGTAGAGTAGGCTGGAGGAGACATCAAAAGATGTCCATCCATCCTTAAGCTTGAGCCCCTATAGGGGCATAGGCCATCTATAACTTTGTGGATACTTTTGTAGTGAGGAATTTTGTTTGGGGTGAGGATGCTGACCCCACACCCAACATTCTTAGAAGGTACATACAGCGCCTAGCTTTCCTAAATGGGCACCCATCTAGTACTGGCCAAGCTACAATGTTGCTTAACTTTGGTGATCTGGCGAGAACTAGTGCGTCAATATGATTGTGTTGTACCGAAAGATATGCTAAAACCTATTATTATTAATAAAGAAGCCAAGACCACTCAGCTACTTCAAACAAATATGTTTCTTTTGCAGGACACAAAAGATAATAAAACGGATACGTCTTTTTTTTAAACTACATTTGAAGAATACAATACTTGTTTTGAATTCTATTGAAAGTTTTTTTTTTTTTACTTTATTTAAAATTTGATCCAAGAAAAACTACCCCCAAGGATTTATATTCCTTTTACTATAATTAGGAGACTTTAATACGATTTAATGCACGTTACGGATCATTTCCTGAACTTTAGTTTTGAGTCAATTAAATTTCATACATTTTTCCCCAATGAAAATTAGTTTTTCTTCCATTGTAAAAATGCTAAAAACGCCAGCCAGAAAAGAAAGCATTCATTTTACACTAAATTTCCCATGAGCCTTTGCTTCTTTTTTTCTTTGGAAAACAGAAAAATCTCTTTGAACGTTTTTGTATTTAGGATAATCTTCTCAGCGCATCAACAGTGCAAAGTGATGCTTTTTCCTTTTTATAATTCCCAGTGAGGCGTTTTTATTTTTGTTTTGTTTTGCTTCAACAGCTATTCTTGTCCCAAAACATTACTAATAGTTTTACCATCAATATTGTACTGCAAAGGATGCTTATGCTGCTACTGTAAGAACTACTGCTATTGTTTATAGCATTCTATATTGCTTTTAAAGCATGCAAAGCGTCATGGCAGAAAAGATAAATAAATAAGCAAGGGTTGGGGTCTATGAGACTTTTGGATACCCCCCCCACATATTACGAATTCGATTTTAAGTTTTAAGAATAGATATTATTTAATATTTTTGTTTTAAATAAGTAGAAATATTCTTTGTTGCATGATTAAAAACTAATTTATTTTGATAGAGGCAGAGGAGTGAGCACTGATCAGACATCCACTGTTTACGTGCGAAGAGAATTAGGACCTTGGAGAGGCTTATTGCCACTCAGATTCCAGTAAAGACCAATGGAGCTACCAACGAGAAATCAATGGCCGGCAGCTGTTGCAATAATGCAACTTTATTTGCAAATGTTATCGAAAGAGGTGGAGAGTACTGGAAAATCTGGGAAGACTTGTTGTCATTCAGCTTCCAGGGAACATCACAGGCTGTATTCAATGAGATCTTTGATGCCCTGTGTGAAAGCTCCTTGTGAGCCAATAATAATAATAATAATAATAATAATAATAGTAATAATATGTTCAATGAGAATTTTGAAATACTTTTCATATGAAAAAACAAAATGTGAACGCCTTTTTTTTTGGGGGGGGGGGGTTCTTGTGAACTGCCCTTTTCTACAAAGTATTTTTTTCACCGTTGTTTCAGTAAATATAAATACAATTTGAGGCTCGAATCAGTAGCTTCAATGAATGTTCACCTATTGTTTACAAAAAAAAAAAAAATAATTAAAAACAATTTATTTTGATAGTGGGGTAGGGTTAGTTTTTAGGGTAAGGGTTACTTACTCCAATTGGTAACGGTATGCTTGGAACCCACCCTACATTCTCTTCTTCAGATTATTTTTTTGTGGTCATATTTTGCATCTCATTTCAGATGCCATCAGTTTGTTCTGTTGACAATACTCTACAACTGTACTAATTTGTCCAACAAATTTAGATTAATTGTCGTATGCTGTTCCATGATTTAAAATTAATAACTAAAAGAGTTTTTTCCTTTTCTTCTAATTTATCATTTATATGAAACGTAAGTACATCATATAGATTTTTTTTCCTGGTAAACGGTACCATAACACACAAATAAAAAGAATTCAAGACTAATTCTATATTTATTAAACATGTCCCACATAACTTACTGTGTTGCTTAAAATACATATTCCTTACTTCCTAATAAGTTCAATAATTAACGATTTTATCAAGCAAATAAAGGGTGGAACAACATGATTGCCGCCCTAGAAAAGACGATATGATTCTATTCCCGTTTGATGAAAACCAGTTTTCTTTTTTTTTTTTTGTTGCAAACTATCTACTAGTTGGCCAGTTGTGTACAAATCCCAAGAGCAATAGGAGCCTTCTATTATGTCTGAAAGTGACACACTTCAACAAGCGAGATTGGAGATGCGCCGCTAACACATGCTCTTTACCAATCCAAGTTACGACAACAGGACCATTGTCGCACCCCGAAAAATGCAAATCTGATAAGTTCAACGCTTGAGGGCACAGCTCAATGCATTGAATGATCCTTTCCAGCCACGGTTATTGTCTTTGGTGTGGTTTCAAGTGAGAACCACATCATACCACCTCACGTCTTCGAAGTCGGCTAAAAAGTAAACATTAAAGGGTACCTGGATATACTGAAGAGTGTGATGATCCCTGATGCAATCAGGTGGCCGCTGGCAGACCCTGGGTGTGGCAGCAGGACTCGGCTCTGGCCTACAAGTCCAAAGAGACTCAAGCTTGACTTCAGGAGGAGTGCTACGACTTTGTACCCTTCTCTGACTTACCCCCTATTCCCCTAACCTGAACATGCTGGTCTACTTCGTTTGGTCATACGTCGAGATCATCATCAACATCATCAACATTATCTCTCACAACACCAAAGCTAGCCTGATCACCACCATCCGCCGAGTATTTGCTTAGCTCTCAACAGCACTTATGAAAAAGACATGCTCCCAGTTGCGGACCATATTGAGACGGTGATTGAGGCTGAAGGCGGCTACACTGAATAGATGTCAGCTCTACTAAATAATCAAGTTACCTGATTTTTCAATAAAAGTTTGAAAATAAAGCTGTAGTCTTGTTTTCTTTAGGGTGAGAATTTTATTGTTCATATATTATTGACACTCACTTCCGCGCACCGCTCCTTTTCGAAATATATTAGCTAACATAACTCAAAATTTTATACAGAGCCATTCTTTTTCTCATAAATATTTTATATCTATATCATATAAAATATTTTGAGACGAGGATGGGCAGGTGTAAGTTTGGATAGGCGCACTCCCTAAATAGTAAAAGTTTAAAAAATAATGACGTACTCATGTTATTCACCTGCTTGATGAGAATATATATATATATATATATATATATATATATATATATATATATGAGTGTGTGTGTATATGTATCTATTATGCATTAATATATATATATATATATATATATATATTCTATTATATAAATGGAATTTTGTGTGAGTGTGTATGTGTGTGCATGAGCAATGAGCATGTGAGTTCGTTCCTTATGGATTCAGAAACCGCTGGGCTGATTTTTTTTTTAAATTCACACGAAGTTACTCGATATGTCGGGAATTGTTCTTATGTAGTTTTTAACAGAATGCGTCTGATAATTATCAAAAATCGATAAAAAAAAAAAGAAAAAAGAAGGAAGTCCGATTTTGATGAAAGTTAACACTTTTATACAACCTAACACCACAAGTGCATTTGAGAAGTTTTATCATCGTACAAGCAGAAAGCCCCGGCATAGAAATCAATAGTTGGCTCTTTTATAAGACAGGCACACGTTCGAAAGGAATGTTTCTTTTTAGAGCACAATTAAACCATGATACTTCACTTTTGCATTGTAAAATTTAAGTGAAATCATTATTTACAGATGATGTTATAAAAACAGTAGGCTCTTTACAGTGCAATGTAGACTACAATGTATTGTGTACTAAGTCACTGTAGGGAGGCATGTGAAGCTTCCATCGGTACACTGTGAAAGGAGAGGTCCCTACTTATGCTATATTATCTGGATGTATATATGTATTTATGACAGGTGTATATAAACGAGGACCACAACGACAGGTGTTAGTTATATAGTCGTTTATATAACGTTGTATATATGTACGTGCTGATTTTCGTTTCTAATGTTCGTGATTGTCTATGTAATGTTGGGTGTGTGTGTGTCTACGTTCAACAAACGGGACGAATAATATCTTTCTGGGAGGTTATCTAGGCCAAAAAGAAGGGCGGAGAGACATACCTCTTCCGTCGGTCTTGATTGACGGTTCTGCAAAAGCTGTAATGAGATTTCCTGAGTAACGATAATTGACACTCGGGTTATGTTTTGCAAATTTTATTCCTGACGTCCCCCCCCCCGTTTCTAGAGTAGCACGTCTCTCCTGATCTCACATCTCCACTCGATCAACCTCTGACTCCCCAACTCTCTGTCGAACCCGTCTGTTCTCTACATGTAAATACCAACATATCTTTGTATTTTTTCTGGCCACATGACTACTAGTTCATGCTACTTAGCATAAAAGAACAATCACCCCATCTTTGTTAGATGTCAGTAATCCATTCCTGTTTATTACTGTTAGTTGTGAAAACTAAAATGCCTAAATTGTTTATAAATTCCATTTTATCAAATTAACATTCCTGGTACATATTTTAGCTGACAAAATATTTTAAAAACGTCAGCAAAAATCATAATAATATTCGTCTAGGTTACTTGGCGTTGCTCCGGCGGTGCTACTATATAACAACTAGAGCAGGCATTCAATTGATTTGATTATAAAATTGGAGAGTTCGCCAATTTCAATGAAATAAAGTATGGGAAGGTGTTGACCTTCATTCAATCCTAGACACGTCTCCCCGTTAGTATATATATATATATATATATATATATATATATATATATATATATATATATATATTTGTAGAAATATATTTTCTTATAATATATATCAATCCTTATTTAGAAAGCTCAATGTAATTACAGAACAATATAGAGAATAAATGACAAAAAGTTATATTCCAAAATTCATGATGTTGACCATCTTATAATTTATTCCTTTAATTCAGTTTACTTATACAATTCTTGACAGTATCTGTTTCGGAGCGCAAAAACAATCACTTAATTATTATATCAATCAGTGAATCTATTATGCCCTTAACTCATCAGAAGAAATAGCAACAATCAATTCCTTTTGACGGATTGATTGTCGCTGATATCTAATACTTACATATACAGACAGAACTTCCTTTACACATACACATAATCCCTTAAGAACATCATGTGTATATAAGCCTTCATACTTTACATAATTTTATGACTAAAATTACAGACACACATAAGCATTACGCTTATATACGAATACATTATCTAGAAAATAGTACGCTACCATTAACTAACACACACTCACGCAATGTTTTTGCTTACTTCAGTTGAGTTTTACAGTAAAAACTTATCGTATAATCTTGTTAAAATCCAACATGCAGTTATCTTATCAGATTTTCAAATCGGACCCAAATAGCATTTAAGCTGACAAATCAAACTTTGTTTCTGAATCATTTATTATTATTATACAATGTTATTGGCAATATAATAACGTGGTAATGTAATATTTTTTTTTTTTAATTTATTTTTATTTCGGACTATTATTCTCATCTTTATTAGTTGTTGTTTTTTTGATTTTTTTTGTTTGTTTGTTTATTCACAACGTTTCAGCAAACTATTCCTCTGGCCTTCGTCAGGTGGTAACCGCGATCGATAGGAACTTCGAATCTCCTAACTGCATTCTCAGCCATTACTGCCATCCGTAGTTGTTGTCTAACGACGAAGGCCAGAGGAATAGTTGGCCGAAACGTTGTGAATAAACAAAAAAAAAAAAAAAGATAAAAAAAACAACAACTAATAAAGATGAGAATAATAGTCCGAAATAAAAATAAATTAATATATAATGCTCATCTCAAAAATGAATTCCAATTAAGGAATAATATATATATATTTTTTAATTAATCATTCTGGTCTAGATGACTGCTAATATGAAACATTTTGAATGAATGACTCCAGTCTTGAAAGACAAAGGATACTCCTGTAGGGGCAGCTGCACGTGTATTTGTGTGGCAAGGGTTGCACAATCCCCAACCACATCTCTCCTGAAATGGCACTGCTTGAGTCCAGTGGCAAGGAGAAGCCAGGACGACTGGAAACAATTCCAAGATAGGCGGAGAGCAAATACAGCACCTAGAAGTTCCAAATGGTCACCCATCTGGTACTGGTCAAGCTCATCGATGCTTAACTTTGGTGATATGATGGGAACCGGTGTGTCAAACGTGATTATGCCGTATAACTTTTTGAATAATCACAAATAAATAACGCAGTGACAAGCGGAATAACTCATCTTAAAACGAAGAATGTAATAGAGTTATCGACCTTAAATTTAAGAATGTGCAAAGAAATAAAAATTAAGCACCAAAATGATTTAAATGAATCCCGAGCAACGCCAAATAGGTGTGACTAATATTAATATAAGATCCGTTCTCTTTTCATGTAATTACTAGCCTGGATGCCCAGCGTTGCCCGGGTGTTTGGAGATGTGTGTTGAACAAAAAAGAAAAAAAAGTGGCAGTAGGCAGACAGGTTCGAACCCGTAACGTGAAGGAGGAAAAGAAAGTGAAAAAAAAAACGTGACGCATTTGCTGTTGCGACCATCGCCAAACTGAAAGTGACCTAGGTTTAAATTAAGCCTAAACAATCGAAAAGAGGCGATGACTTTCGAAAATATTGGCGAAAAAAGCAACCCCACCCTGTAGAAAAGTGCTCAGTTGAGAGTGAAGGAATTAATGTTATTGGCCAATTTTTCGATATTTGTGGGCCAGTATTTCGAATCGAGTTTCGCTTTTTTTTTTTTAAACCGAAAAACGAATGCAACACGTGCAGATCCGGAAATGTCGAATAATTAATCGAAATCGGGCAAATCAAATAGAGAGGCGTCCACCGTTGTTAAGTCATAGGTATTATCATTTACACGTGATATAAAAAGTTTTAAAAATGAGCGAGGGCCTCGGCAATCCGCCGGAAAAAAGCCTTTTGAAGACATACACAAAAAGCGAACACACATACATACATACATTTTCGCTTTTATATATATATATATATATATATATATATATATATATATATATATATATATAGATTATTCAGTTTATTCATTTATTTTTTTTTTTTGTCGATTTCTGTGCAATTCCACGGCTCATCCTATATTCTGAGTTATATCCCAATACCCATGCTACATTTGATTAAAACTCAGTGTTTGTCAAAGAAAAACACAAACTGCCTCGCTTATTATAATAGATACATTTTTAAAAACATGAGTTTGACTTGCCAAACCCTAATTCTGTACGTTTTAATCCTTTTGCATTTTGTTTCCCAAAATGATCATGGTAGTAGAGCCAACAATTGTTACAGCAGATAAACGTGTTCAATGATTTTCGAGTAGAAAAGATTTTCCATTTTATTTATTTGATGAGGAAAATAGAATACAGGCGACACATCTGAAATGGAATTAAATCAAATCCTCTCTGATTGACTATTTTATCTTGTGCTGTAATACGTTTTATTAAGATATGAACGACACCTATACAACTATGTGCAAAATACCAATTTGTCTTCAAGTAATTAATCATTATATATATATATATATATATATGTATATGTGTGTGTGTGTGTGTGTGTGTGTGTGTGTGTTTCGGAATTAATTCAAAAACGACTCAGATACCATAAAACAGACATTAAAAACAAAGTAATGGCATATATATATATATATATATATATATATATATATATATATATATATATATATATATATATATATAAGAGCAAATAGTTAATGTTAAAAAAACACTTTGAAAAAGAGTTAAAAACATATTTAATCTGAAAAGGAAACACTTAATAAGAGAATAGTCCTTAATCGGCGGCGTTTTGAAAAAATACTTTCCTTCTCATCAGAGGGTAGGCATCAGCAAAATGCGGGATCGGATTTTGCATACAAATTTTTTTTTTTTATTTTTATTTTATTTTATATATATATTGTAGAACCCTGGGATACGGCATTAAAAATTAGTAACAAAATACAGTACATTCTATAATACACATGTATATAATCAAATAACATTACAAAAAACATGGTAACGCTGGTCAAATACCGTAACCAGGGTTCGGAAAAACATTGTATTCCACATCGTAACCTGAAAAAAAAAACAGTATCCTAGAGCCACCGTATTTTAGGATTTTACGATATATATAGTATTTTCGATTTAAATAACAAAATAAGGGTTAAGATAGCATAAAACAGACAAGCGAAAACAATTATTGCAATTTTTATTGTTTTAGGAGAAAATAACCTAAAAAAAGATTGATATGCCGTTAAACAAACGATCCAAACAAATGCACAAACTCTAATTTATATGTAGATTTCTATATAAAAACAAAATGTAGTCATGTATATAGAGTCAAGTAATTTCATATAGAAAAGTTCTTTGTGTAACAGAGCACAGACAAGCGCATTGCGAAATGACGTCACCAGTAAAGAAAAAGACTATAAAAAGGAGAAAGAGCATGTTTAAGAAGACGATCACGTTAGAGACGTGGATGATGGTCGATAGCACATTAGCACCGTGGGTGACAATCGCAAGGAGAAGTCACATATGGCAGGAGAATGAGGAATTAAACGTCTTTGTTACAATAGGAAAAAACGAGTTAAAGTTCTTTCCTATTCTTTGTCTACTTTGTGACTGAGGCTACAACGTGCTGTGTAATTTTACATTTGGTCAGTTGTTCACTTTATTTGATCATGGGAATACAAATAATATATACAGACCGAAACAACGATTTATAAAGCAATTAGAAAAATACTCTTCTCAAGTCGGGGAACATGAATCACCTGAATAAAACAGTTTTGTGTCATTTTTATGTCACCTTACGAAGATTAAAATCAAGATATTATGAGATCAAACATTTTGTCTAGAATCCTTATTCCAATTTTGATCAAAATCCATTACATAATTTTGATTCTTGAAAATATCTAAAATTTGAGACAGAAGTTTAATGGATCTTAAGAAGAAATTGAAATTCAAGCAATCTTGCTTAATTTGTGTCTAATGACTCTGGATCAAAATGAATGCAAATCTGAAAGATATGAATTTACAAATGGGTGATCAATATTATGTCTCGTACCCCCCTCCCCCTTAAATACCTTAGTTTGGAGAATACTTATTAATTGATGTCTAATAGTTATTGATAAAATTTCACAAAAATTGAAACCTAATGAAATTTTACAAAGGGCTTCTATCTTTTTGCCGCCAAAATTCATAATGAATGGTTAGTTTAGGAGTGAATGCTGCATATGAAATATAAAAACATATAGACATACTTATTTTTTGTACGAGTAGGAAACACATCCTTCACATTTAGTCCGACATTGGCTTTGTAGCTATCATGCTGAGATATGATACTGTTCAAGCTCAGAAAGTTCACTTCCTAGGCTTTACTTTCTATCTAAGATAGGGTTAATAATCATGGCTTATATACAGTATCAAGAAACAATAGATACCTCCTGCAAGTGTACCTGCACTTTAATTATGAGGTAAAGTTTGCACAATCCCCAACTACTCTTAAGTCAACACTGCATATTTCCAGTGTCAAGAAGTCTAAGACGACTGGAAACAATGCCAAGATAAGTGGAGAGCACATACAGCCCCTGATACTCTGAAATGGTCACTCAGTTTGGTACTAACCAGACTCAATGTTGTCTAACTTTAGTAATCTAATTGTATGTGATTATGCCATATATTGAGAAGATATTAGTTTATTTATAATCATCCTAGGCGCTTCATTCAGGGAATGTTAATGGGGATGGAGATGCTCAGGCATTTTTGGAAGCGAGAGTGCATTCCAAGTAGTATGCTGTCTTTTCAAACCCCTACCTGGCCTTGACTCTGCAGAGGAGATAAATAATAACGAAATTTACATCGATACAGAAATGTAGTTAGGTAAGTTTTTGCAAAGAATTAAAAAGTATTATTACCACATATGGGCTGGTACATCTACCACGAGTCTCTCTGCCTCTCTTAGTCAAGGTCGAAAAAATAGTCTCAACTTTAATAAATCCCGTACTGTCAGGCAAGCTCCAACTCTTATCCCATCGCCATCATGTTGCATCCATGTGCCTGTTTTACAAGTACTTTAATAGAATGCACTCCGATGAACTTGTGTGACCTTGACGTATCTATTCCTGACAACATGACAAGCAGAAAAATTCCATCCCTTTACTGTTACGGTCCCTAGATGCCGGAAACCCTTCTACTCTAATACTTTTATCCTTTGGACAGCTAGACTTTGGAATTCCCTCCCGGTTTCCTGCTTTACTAATGTACTAACCTCCAGACGTTTAAATGTAATGTGAACAGACATCTTGCCGCTGAACTCCTTACAATCTCCCAATATACAAAATCCCAAATAGTATCCCCTTACGTTCCAAGTTGCAATATACCACATTTGAGGTGAAAAAAGAATTTTAAAATTGTCAAGAATGGAATCAATATATTGTATTTTAATGGCATTTTATTTTCAAAGTTTTTTTTTTTTTCAGATGTATCATTTTTTTGTAAGCGGTTCTGTCCGTCCGGCCGCACATCCATTGGTCCGTCATGCTTAAGCTGGAAATAGTATTTTTATTACCAAGCTCACAAATTGGATCTTATTTCCAAGGTCTATCATGCATAAGTTTGAAATAGCATTTCCATCACATTATTCAACGGACTCATCCTAATGAAATCCATTCTGGTTCTTTTGATTATGGATCAGCATCGGAGATTTTCCGGTTGCGAGAATATTTCTGGAGACTGAATTTGCTGACAAAAGGAGAAGTCTTTTCGAACGTAATTCCTGATTTTTTTGTAATGAAGGGAATTCAAGCAGAAAGTTAGATGCCATTTGAGCAAAGGCTTCTCGGAGTCTATGCAATGAAAATCCATAATACGATAATAAGAACATCAGAACATAAAAAAAGAATTTGTCATTTTCTTAGAAAACTCGGTACAATGCAGAATAGCAAACTTTTAGTGTTCTATCATTTTCGAGTGGGATGGAGCGATGAAAATCCATAAAAAAAAAAAAAAAATTAACATTTTTTTTTTTTGTGGAAAGACTTTCTGAATAAGAAAGGAAAATTGATAAGATGCAGTTGGATGATTTATGAAGAAGTTCCTCTTTAGAGAAAAAGAATTTTACTTACTGATCCATGGTAGGAAGACTGGCACCTGCCATGTTGTCTGGAAACCAATGGCATAAATAATTGAAGGTGCCTAAGAGATATTAAAGGAAAAATAGCCTCACCCCCCTCCCACCACCACCACCACCACATTGAAATCAGTGTTGCTTAACATTCTAAATGAATTTTTATAGTGGTAATCGAAATTGAAGACGAATGTAGATTTGGAAACAATACAAGACTCATTGTCTACCAGAAGAAATTGGCATTTTCTTATATCTTCTTTACTTCTTCAGGTGTTACAGGAAAAATACATTTGTGATTAATGGATAATGAGAATGCTTTTAATTTCTGGAGCGTTGTTTACTTTCTAGAGCAATGTCAAATGCTCTCCTATCCTGACTCCATGCTTTCCAGCTGACCAAAAATGATTAATAACACTAAATAAAATTTAGGGTTTTAAGAAAAACAAAACATTGATGATGATGATGAAAACGACATATCTTTCTCTTTGCATATTGTAGCTTTCTTCAGTCTTAACAGACTTTGGATACGCACTGTAAATGTACCTGTGCACTGAATTTTAGTGGTAAGAGTTGCGCAATCTCGAACCACACCTCTCCTGAGTTGGCGTTATTAAGTACCAGTGACAATTGGAGGTATATATACATATGCATATATATATATATATATATATATATATATATATATATGGATATATGCGTATATGTGCATATATATATCTATATGCATATACATGTGCATATTTATATATATATATGAGGGACGTGCAATAAGTAATGCCCCTGACCCACTTCCAGTTGTCTGATCTAGCTGAAATTTTGCATGTACAATGATTTATATATCTATGGGTTATGTGGCAAATTACAGCTCTGAACTCATTGTGGTTTTTTTTTTTGCATGTGTTTGAACCGAGTCAGCTGTGAAATGGAGCCTGTTGAATGTCGAGCAGTGATCCGGTTTTTGTATTTGAAAGGACGCACACGACAGGAAACTTTTGATGAAATGAAAGAAACTTATGGGGATAATGCTCCATCATATTACCTTGTAAAACGTTGGCATCGTGAATTCAAACATGGCCAGAAGTCTGTGGAAACAGCTCCCAGACTTGGTCGCCCCACTTCTGCCGTTGATGAGGCATCTGTCCATCAAGTTGATGAGGCATCTGTTCGTCAAGTTGAGGTTGCCATTTTGGATGATCGGCGCATTACTATTCATCAAATAGCCCAAGATGTCAAGATTAGTACAGGGTCTGAGGAAACTATCATTCATGACCATTTGTATATGAAAAAGGTGTCTGCCAGATGGATTCACAGGTTGCTCACTCCATTCCAGAAGCGAGAACACGTTGAGTGCTCAAGAATGAATTTGGAGATGTGCCAAGAAGATGAGTCAAAGTTTTTCAAAAGACTGATTACACAGGATGAAACCTGGGTCCATCACTATGATCCAGAGACTAAAGCCCAGTCAATGCAGTAGAAGCACTTGGACTCACCACCTCCAAAGCAGGCAAGGGTGCAGCTCTCCGCTGGCAAGGTCATGCTCACAGTCTTCTGTGACCAGAACGGAGTAGTGATGACAGATTTCCTGGCAAAGGGTATCACAGTTACAGGAGCCTATTATGTTTCACTTTTAAGGAAATTAAGGGAAGCTATCAAAATCAAGAGGCGGGGCAAGATCAGCAAAGGTACCCTCCTCCTGCAGGACAACACTCTGGTCCACAACTCGCATGTGGCCAGATCAGAAGCACGGGCGTGTGGTTATATATATATATATATATATATATATATATATATATATATATATATATAAACAAAGAAAATTGCTTCAGGAAAATGCCTACTTCGGACCATTACCTTGTGATGTGGATTACTCAAAATACACTTTGGATCACTTTGTATTTTACTATGCAATTTGGATGTGAATTTTTATATCCTTTTCATTAACTTCCCTTACTCTATGATATTGAAATACTTACAAAAACTTTTAATTGTGATTTTCCATGTCTCACTGACTTTAGAAAATAAGGTGTAAACCATTATAATTATTTGCTAACATTTTCTCATCTGAAGAGATGATACACATCGAAATCCTATAGGATAAGGAATTATAATATTTCGAATGTATTCTTTGTCTTACATAAAATAATAAAAATCTTTTGATTTGAGATTTAACCATTTCACGTAATAAATTTTTACAGTTATTGAATGACTAAATTTGATTTTTTTGCTCCATCTTATATATCGAGCAATTTTTATTTAGATGTGATAGTACTTATAGAATATTACTGCCAATAATATCTTGTAAGACTTATAATCATAGGTCGCCATACTAGTTAATTTTTAGATAATTATATATATATATATATATATATATATATATATATATATATATATATATATGCATATATGTATATATATATGCATATATATATACACATATGCATATATATATGCATATATATATGCATATATATATGTGCATATATGCATATATATATATGTGCATATATATGTGCATATATATGTGCATATATGCATATATATGTGCATATATATATGCATATATGCATATATATGTGCATGCATATATGCATATATATATGTATATACATACACATATATGCATAAACATACACATATGCATATACATACACACACATACACACATATGCATACACACACACATATGCATATACATACACACACACATATGCATACACACACACATATGCATACACACACACACACACATATATATATATATATATATATTATCCAAAAGTTACAATAAGTCAACCAAGTTCATTTATTTCATTTCATTCAAATTGTTTATTAATTTAAAAATTAATTAATTCATTCATTTCATTCAAATTGTTTATTAATTTAAAAATTAATTAATTCATTCATTTCATTCAAATTGTTTATTAATTTAAAAATTAAAACCATGGTATATAATATATATATATATATATATATATATATATATATATATATATATAAAACGTTGTTGACCCTTCAACAGATGCCACAAAAAAATTAAAAGTATATTTTCTTACAGTGACAATTTACTTTAATTCAAAAAATGTTTTGAAAAAAAAATGTTTTAATTCAAAAATTGTTTTATTAAAAATATATTTTCTTACGCAGACTTTTCAATAAATGTTTTTACAATTATATTTTGATAAATTTCTATACAATATATGTTTTGGCTTTCAAATATTTTCATGTTCTGGAAAAAAAAACCTTGTTTGTCATTTATTTTCCGTATTATTTGACCAAGAAGAAATTATTATTAGAGCTATCTCCCCACTAACAATGGTGCCGTCCGTTTAATGCAGAAGTGACCTTTATTTTAATAGCATTGAATATGCAAAGGTATCTTATCCTAAAAAAATAAGAAAATAGTGAATAATTAATACCTATTTCACATATATTCTAAGGTAATCAGCACATCAGGAGCTACTTTGTTAATTTTCTCACTGTCCAATGGGCAACCCTAAAGAATGGACGTGAAGCATCATTTCCTCCTGAAAATCTTTGGAAAAGATATAGCACTTTAAGGATTAGAAGTAATTCCCGTGATAAAAGTGTCTATGAGCCGGAGAATAATTTGATCAACAGAGTGCATCCATCACAGACTCTTCTGCTTCAGCTGATAATGATTATTTCTATGATTGGTTTTCCTCTCGGCTAGAGGATGGTCAAATTATCCGATATCTGATCTCGCATTTCGGTCAATATTCAAACGTCTTGTTCAGAAGTAAGCCGAAAATGTGCATTGCATAATAGTGCAAATGCACACTTTGGGGCTTTCTGCAGGGTGTGTAGGTATGTAAGAAGGTAAAGAGAGAGAGAGAGAGAGAGAGAGAGAGGGAGAGAGAGAGAGAGAGAGAGAGAGAGAGAGAGAAAGTAGGAAATGATAATCAGCTTGGGAATAGCAAGGAGGAGTTCCTGACAATTGGAAAGATGCGGCACTCTCTGAGCTCTTTGGATTAATCCAAGAAATGAAGGAACACAAAGGCACTTACAAATGTGAGCATATCCATTATGAAAGGATGGCTGTCCAAAGTGTGTACCTATTGTTGCTGTATTTATTATTATTAATTTTATTTATTCTAGGATAGCGTAGAGATCGCAAAGAACTCTCTTAGATGCGCTTTTCTTCCGCTCAAATCTTCTTATATACAAACTAGAAGAACACCCGTCCCATGGCGGGTAAACTAATTGCATCGGATAGAACCATTTTGCACGAATTTACAAGGTGCCTTCAAGAAGTTTCCAGACTTTTTCGGGTGAGCACTTTCATTGATAGTACACACATGAAACTATTTCTCTTTGAAGTAATCTCCTCCAGCTGTAATGCACTTGTTGTACCGTCTCAACAACTGGAAGGCTCCATGGAAGTCCTCTTGTGTGAGCGTGTCAATGACCCTCGTCACAGCTTCTTTCCTCTCCTCACTTGTCTCATAACGACAGCATCTAAGGTTTTCCTTGAGCTTAGAGAATAACCGAAATTCACAGGGAGCAAGGTCTGGACAATAGGGAGGGTGAGGGAGCTTCTTGATGCCCATCTTGGTCAAATAATCTGTTATGAGGATGGTGCACCCTTGGGGCAAACTTCACGTGAATCTTCTGCATCTTTAGTTCATCACAGATAATTGTGTGACACTTCCCACACCAACATCAAACTGAGTACATAACGTCCATATAGACACACGACGGCCTTATCTATGAAATTCTTTATTTGGCCAATCAACTCTAGTGTTCTGTCTTTCTTACTCCTCCCACAACTCTCATCATCCCTCACAAATCCCTGAAGCATTCCATACATTTTTGTGGCCTTTTTTTTTTTAAGTTAAAAACAGAATTTTATTGAGTATTGTTCTTCTAAAAGGTCCTCACTTCCACATATAATTTTTGAAATTCACCAGCTGTGACAATCAGGCTTTAGTAGAGTGTATTCCAATTTCGGCTGTATCCGTTCATTTGAACCTGAAATCATAACAATTGGTCTGAGTATGAGATGCCAGTCTTTTTCTGTACTGGCATTTAAAATTGTCGTAGACTCTTAAAAATTCAGTATGTTATTGCTGACCAATTTTTATGATTTCAGGCTCAAATAAACAGTTACAGCAGGAATCGGAATACACTCTACTAAAGCCTGATGGTCACAGCTGGTGAATTTCAAAAATGCAATGTGGACGTGAGGCCATTTAGAAGAACGATATGCAAAAAAAATTCTGTTTTAAACTTGGAAAAATGTCACAGGAACGTATGGAATGCTTCAGACTGCTTTTGGGCCATCTTACATGTATCGAATATCAGTTTTGGAGTGGCATAAAAGATTCAAGAAAGGCAGGGAGTCTGTGAGGAATGATGAAAGTTGTGGGAGGAGTGAAGAAGGCAGAACACCAGAGTTGATTGGCCAAGTAAAGAATTTCATGGATAAAGTTGTCGTATGTCTGTATAGACATTATGTGCACAGATTGATGTCAGTGTGGAAATGTACTCAATTATTTGCAATGAACTGAAGATGTGGAAAATTTGCGTGAAGTTTGCCCCAAGAGTGCTCCATCCTTATCACAGATTATTTGACCAAGATGAGCATCAAGACAGTTCTCTCACCCTCCTTATAGCCCAGATCTTGCTCTCTGTGAATTTTGGTTATTCCCTAAGCTCAAGGAAAACCTTAGATGCTGTCATTATAAGGCAATTAAGGAGATGAAAGAGGCTGTGACAAGGGCCATTGAGAGGTTCACGCAAGAGGACTTCCATGGGGCCTTTCTGAAGTTGTTGGAACTGTACAACAAGTGCATTGCAGCCAGAGAAGATTACTTCGAAAGGGGACTAGAGTTTCATGTGCCCACCCAAGAAAGGTCTGGAAACTTGTGGAAGGCACCTCGTATAATGTAGATAAGGAAACTGGACGTATGTGTGTCGAGTTTTCTTCAATAATCATGTGAACACATTGAATTCTCATGAACAAAGAAGGAGAAGCTTTATCTTAATAATAGCGGATAATAATAAAAGGAAAGGAAAGAATAATCGCTATGCAAATTTAAATTTTATGACCAAAGAATGAGGGGTTTAATTTCAATAATATCTGATGATAAAAAAGAAATGGAATAATTACTTCTATTTTTAAATTCGATGTCTCCGGTCAGTCTCAAGCTGGTTAGCTGTGCATGTAATTGTGAAGCAAGGGTTGCACAATTCCGAACTACACTTCACCTGAATTGGCTCTGTTTGAGTCCAGTGGCACAGGAGATATCCAGGATGACTGGGAACAATGCCAAGATAAGTGGAGACCACATATAACACCTGACCAGGCTCAACGTTGTTTAACTTCGCTGATCTAACGAGAACTGCTGGGTCAATGTGATTATATCACTTTTAAATATATACACAAAAAATAATCCCATTAATAGTGAAAGAAGAGAAAGTGGTATAAAGAGGAAGTGAATTTTTTTTCTTCTTCTTCTTGCTTAGTTTCGTTTCAATGATTTTAAGTAGGAATAGGAATTAAATTGTGAAGCGATAGTGAGCAATGACTCCTGCTTGTGATAAATAATACCAAGATACTTTCTTTCTTTTTTTCTTACAAGGAATCATCACTTATCAAGGCCCGGAGGCCACTCGAGGATGAATCTTAATGAGTGTATGGTAGTCAATGGGACAATGTCGTAGTAATCGTTAGTAGTGTAAATTTGGTAAATTGGATTACTTATTGAGACGGCTCATCAAGAACTTGTTTACATTGGACTTGAAGACGACCATATTGTAGTCAGTTGGAAAGCAGGGAAACAGAAGAGAGTTACACAGGTTTGCAGTTCTAAAAAAGAAGCTTTTTGTTTATGGAATCCGCGTTTAAGTTTAAGCACAGATAAAGAGTGGGAGAAATTATTGATAGTGGTTTCAGCTAGACGAGTGTTTTTCATGAAAGTCTGGCAAGGAGAGAGCCTAGATTGGAACTCAGACGAGCACTTGCCCCGAAAATAACAATAGAGCAGAGACAGTATAATATTCTACAAGAGTATATAATAAGAAGATCGATATTACTATGTTTCATAATATGGAGAAAAAAAGATGATCCTATGATTCGTGTTAACATTTGTGCATACATATCTACAATTGTTCAACTGGAAGTTTGTAGACACTTATCCCGATTAAATATTCAACAAATTACGTTGGTTCAAAATTCCCTCAGGCTTGCCAACAATGACAGATGCTTGAAGAAGGCCAGAAGGCGTAGCAACGGAAACATTGCAATTATATCGACATAAGATTCCGATATAATTAATAATGTAACTCCCTGACCTTTGTGGAATTTACCATTGTTATCAAACATTTTATTTAGGATAATTAGACTTTTATACTTAGAGATGATCCAAATAATATCTCCTGAACACTAGCTCAATCTAATAATACTAAGCCGGTAGTAAGAACGGATGTAAAATGTATTGGAATTTTCGAACACGAGTTTGAATTTTATCTTTACCGCAAGATTTAAAAACGAGTTAAAACAGATAATAATTATGTTCTAAAATCGAAGGCTCAAGAATAAAGTTTGAGACAAATCAGTCATGCATCATAGTCACAAATTCTTCATGGATGTAAACAGCCAATATATGTATACATAGTGTATTTGTTTGTCTATCAGTCTGCTCCACTTTTTCTTGGAAAATACTAGACCGACCTGACTGAAATATTGTATAAACTTTTGTTATTATAAGGTGCAACGAACTAAGTATTATGGTATCCATCCTATGCACAGTTAGGGATCAACAGGGATCAATAGAGATTAGTATTTAATTTCATACGGTATAATCATATTGACGGATTGGTACCACTTAGATCCCCAAAGTGAAGGGAAGTTGTGCCTGGTCAGTAATTAAATGGGTGATCATTTGGTAATACCAGGTGCTGTATGTGCTCTAAAACTAGAAGAAGGATGATTGCCCCCAGGCTATTCTTGTCCAAGAATATAAATATATGAAAGAAAGCCGTGCGCTCACAAGCCCCGAGAGTTAAGAGGCTCACTCTTTCTCGAAAACTACTGGGCCGATCTGGCTTAAATTTTGTAGCGATCTTTGTTATGTAAGCTACAGCAAACAAAGAATTATGGTTTCTGTTCTAGGTACAGTTAGGGATTGATAGAAGTTAGTATTTAAAGCAAAAATAAGAACAAATTTAACGGTATTAAACCATTATTCTAACATGAAGCACAGTCTGTTACTATTGCACGTTTTTAATAGGCTGAAACGTCTAATAATGATAATATATATATAATCCTTATTTGAGCTACTCCATCTGGCCTGAGGATTAATATAAACAAAAACAATTACAAGGCATAAAAAATATAAATTTAAATAAGTAGCATTATGACATGAGAGCAAACTGTAGTATCTGTTCGATAACTGCACTTCATCTGTTCTCTTCTTGGGTGAAGGAGAAACCCTTCTCGACTTTGGTAAGTTATATTTTTCTCCACGTTAAAAAAAGACGGGCTTGGTGTCTAACTCTCATCAGGAGGGGAGAGGGAGAGATAGTGCAGATAAATAGAGGCAGGTGTTTGTAAATGGGCGAGAAAGAATAAAAAAAAGTGGCACGAAGAAGCAAGCAGAGGAATGAACGAAGAAGAAAATGTGAAAAAGAAACAAGTGAAAATAAAATAGGATAGGACGATCAGAATTTACAGTTTATTAAAATGGGTTAATGTTTATGCAAGATTTAATGTTGTTAGGATTTCTGCAATTAAAATGACTATTTTTTTTTCTCAGAAATAAATGCTTGCATTGTTTGTTTCTTATGTGTAATTACAATCGACCATTATTTCTATGGATGATCAAAATCCTACTAAAAAAACATTGATCATTTATTGGTGTCTTTTGTATATTTACCTTGCTTTTAGTTGACACTAGTCTACTCGTTAGCCCTTAAAGGATAAGTTAAAAAAATGTTCAAAATAAAAAGTGATTTTTAAATTATATTGTCAATTATTGTCTTGAGAAAACATTTTTTTTTTAAGCAAGGAGTGAAAAAAAAATCCAGGAAGCCTCCAGAGCACTACTGCAAGCACTAATTAAAATTAAAGAGGCCCTACTAAAAGCACTACTAAAACCAAGTTTCTAACTCCCTCCCTCCTTGAAGAGAAAATATTTTTAAGTAAGGCCTGCAAAAATATAAATCATCAGAATCCATAAAAGCAGTAAATTATGGTTATAAATATGATTATAGTTATATATCGTATATCTGTATTTCAATCCGTTTTTATTTTAACTTAACGGGGTTAAATTACATTTGTTTGTAAGAAAAACATGTGAAAAGAAGTTAAACAATGTATGCTTTGAATAACAGCAGTGGCTTTTAATATCGAACTTAAGACAGGGTAGCAGTGAAATAGGTAAGCAGCCGAATTTTTGAAACCGGAAGTCACAAAGCGGATGGACGATTTAAACGCCCACGCAAACTACTCTGAGTTTTATAATTATACTGATTTTGCACCCATTCTTCTTTTCGGTGGTTACCAACTAATTCACACAAACAGGATATCAATCTAGCCATGTTTCAGGCGAGGGATAAAATTTTTTTTCATGCTCAAGGTCATTTAGTGAAATGACCCTGCATCTCGAGAATCACCTTCGACACGCTCAGAATAAATGTGACCAAACAATATCAAAAGATAAGGATAAACTTTGTTCTCACCAATAGAATTATTTTTTTTTACAAAATTCAAATAAAATTTGACTTACCCAACTAAAGACAGAAATCATACATACCTGCAATAAAAGAAATGATTTTTTTTATTAATTTGAAGAATATTATTTATAGTAAAAAAAAAATTACAAAATATAATGTCTAATTATATTCTTGACTAATATATTAAGATTTAATCATAAATACATATATAATAAAAAAATATATACATATATAATAAAAATCAATCATAGTGAAATGTGTTTACCTTTATACATAAATAAATTTAATAAATCACATCATGTACAGTGCAATGCAATTTCTTACACTAGTACTAACATGGCTGGATGGTAGAGCGCCGAACTTCAGTCACTAATGTCTCTGTTTCAAATTTTATTATGGCTAATCACATTGATGGACCGTACAGACAGGGAAACACATGCCTATGGGTGAATACATACATATATATATATATATATATATATACTAGCAAAAGTACTCGTCTTGACTGGGTTCAAAAACAGCCTACAGAAAATGGACTCTGATTTATGAAAGTATGATAGGTTATGAAAAGGAAGGGTTGTAAAGAGATAGCTTCGAATTTGGGGGTATCAAAATCAAAGCAAAATATGATGAAAGTAAAAATAAAATAGATAAACCCTATAATTTATTATACCATACCTGTTCACACTGAAACACTCATCACAATATTCTGTGGATCTATATTAAAAAAAACCTTGTTAAACTTTGTGACATATTTCCATTCTATGGAGGTCAGGCACGAACGAACACATCATAATTTATTATACCATATTTCTTCAAACTGAAACATAATTATCAAAGTATACTTACGCAGATAGATATGGAAAGTCTTTATAAAAGTTTGTGCTTATTTCCATTCTATGGAGACCAGGTGGTAACGCACACCCCACAAGTTTATTATACCATCCCTATTTAAGTTAAAATATACTTATCAAAGTATTCTTATATACATCTATATCAAAAACACTTGTAAACTTTTTTTATTTTATTTTTTATTTCCATGCTTTGTGGACTAGGCGCGAACGCATACCCCACAATTTTAATGAACCACCGTTCTGCCAGATCAAACATACCGATTTCTGTGTCTCGATACATCTATCATTATATGTAATCAGTTTTTTAAAATAGTCAATCATATAGGAGCCTATTCGTGACCAGACACACACACACACACACACACACACACACACACACACACACACACACACACACACACACACATACACACACAGACATTCAGCTTTATATTATAGATGTATGTATATATGTGTATATGCATGCATATATATATATATATATGCATATATATATGTATATGTAGATATAAGTATGTTTATAGATATATGTATGTTTATATGTATATATATGTATGTATGTTTATATATGTATATGTATGTATATATACATGTATGTATGTTTATATTTATATATATGTATATGTATATATAGATGTATGAATATATGTGTATATGTATATGTGTGTATGTATGTATATATATATATAAAGGGCGAATGAACTCTTTTTCTGGGTCAACAGCCAACTAGCACAGTGTATATTTGTGTGTGTGTGTGTGTGTGTGTGTGTGTGTGTGTGTGTGTGTGTGTGTGTGCGGTTGTATATGTGTATTGGGGTGGAGAGGGCTCCCGTAAGCCGTGGTGAAGGCAACCTTTCTAGGAGAAGCAAATCTCTATTTAAAAAACAAAGCGGGAGACCAGTACCCACATTAAGCTGGTCTGCAGTTTAATTTGTTGCTGGCTATCTTTCTCTTGCTTGTTGCTGGATCTCAACATTTTGAACCGAGAGAGAGACTTAGCTGTCGTACAAAGCTAAGACTCTATAACATCATCTTTGTATAGATACTCCCTCAGGCATTTGGGCTCATGGATTTTAAATGTCTGAGGGAGTGGCACTCGTCTGATAAGACGTTGCAATCATCATATGTGTATATATGTATATATATGTGTATATATGTATGTATATATATATACATATGTGTATGTATATATGTATATGTATATATATGTGTATGTATGTTTATATATATGTATATGCATGTATATATATGTATGTATATATGTATGTATGTATATATATGTGTATGTACATATGTATGTATATATATGTGTATGTATGTATATATACACATACACATATATATACATACATACATATATATACATGCATGCATACATACATATATACATACATACATACACATTTTTTTTAATTTCCACACTTTTTAACCGATTCTCCCCGGCTAAAACACAAATATAAAGTTTTGCATGGGTTTGAATACCCTATGTATTAAGGTTCATATCTGTAGACGAAAAACTGACACAAGAGTTTGGTAGACAAAATGTTTTAAACATATATATAGAAAGAGTTTTGAGTTTACTATAACCTATTTATGCGAATAGTCCACAGGTATAAATCATGTAGACTCTCTGCATGGATATAATTACACATAATAGTTAACTAAAGATGATCCTCTCATAAGAAAACCAAAAAATCTAATAGGGAATTAATTAAAATGAATGCTTAAAAGAATATGCAAATTAGCTAGATCTTTTACAGATGAATGCAGTTGTATTTTCTTTATAAATACATAGAAACCCCCAACTTTATAGGAGTATAGATTATTTATAGCCTAAATAGTTCTTATTCAGGGGAGATAATCTCAAATATTAGCTTATTACAGTTTGAGTCTGCTTTCCTTTAATAACAGAATTACTGAAGGGAAGCAGACAGTGTTTCTCAGCAAAGTGAATGACCACACGTTCCTAATTACTTACTTTGATATCTACATACGAAAGACGTCAGCTTAAATTTGAGAGAAACAAGGATTAGTATAATACATTTGCAGCTATATGACAGGTAGGTCTTTGGTGAGATCAGAGACTGTCAGATATTTGTCAATCAAGTATACTTTTTTGACAGGTATAGACTTTAGCCAAACATAATGAATGAGATCCTTTTCGTTTTATGAAGGTGATCAATTCAAACCTAAAATAGACCCATAAAAATTTGTGTGCAGATACGGTTTATATGCTGAATGAATCCAGTTTTTGCCGTCATATTTCTCCACAATTTATGAAGGAGGCGTAATAAAAAGCCACCAATAAAGATCTAAGAAAAGAAGGTTATGTATTACAGGATACACAACTTGATACCAATTCCATCTGAGTCTTGGAGGAGCTGATCCTATCACAATCAAGAAACAACAAAATTTAAGTGGTTATGTGAAAGCATCAGTTAAAATAACTAGTAACTGTTTGTTCCTCGCAGTTCAAATATTTAATACGAACAGGAAGCTCTAACACTGCTTGGGATTAAATGAGAAACACTGCTTCTTTCTCACTATACTCATAACATAATAGTACATTCTGTTTTTATTGACCAGCCCCCTCCTCCATTTTGCTCCCTAATGTAGTCGGAGGAAACTGACATTTTTTATACTCTGAATTAGTTTCTTAAATTCCATTCAAATCAGATATGCATATTGGCAGTTTAAAGAGTAGTTGGAATTAAAGTTTAAAATGCAAAACTCAAGAATCATAGTAAACGTTCAATTGTGTTTTAAACAAAAACATTCATTTCGAATGCGCCCCTGTTTTATCAAAGAACTTGTTTATTTTATACACTGGCTCCTTCTGTTTGTGCGATGATGAAACTTTTCATATGTACTTGTGATGTTAGGTTGTATAAAGGTGTTAACTTTGGTTAAAATCGGACTCTTTCTTCTTCAATCAATTTTTTTTTTAATCATCGATATTCTTATTGGAGGCATTGTAATTAAAAAAAAAAAAAAACTATCCAAGAACACTTCGGGACACATAAAGTATATTTGTGTGAAATTTTGGAAAATCGGTCCAGCCGTTTTGGAGTCCATAAGAAACGAATTCACAGACACTCAGACACACACCAACACACACACATATATATATATATATATATATATATATATATATATATATATATTATATAAAGCAAGGGAGTTTCATCAAGACGAGAGCCAAACATTTCAATATATATAGAAACTAGCTGGGAAACCCGACGTTGTCCGGTATTGAATGAGGATCAACGAATGTTTCACTCTTCCATGTTTTATTGTCATTAAAATTAGCAAAATCGCTCATTTTCACAATCAAATCGATTAAGTGCCTGCTCTAGTTGCGGACCCAGTGTGGCGTCCCTGCAGTGAATTAGTCCATAATACATTGTAGTTTACATTGCACTGTAGAGAACCTACTGTTGATTTAATAAAATAATTTTTATATAATGGCTTGAATTAAAGTTTACAAAAGTCAAGTATAATGGTTCAATTGTGCTCCAAGCAAAAACATTCATTTCGAACGAGCCCCTGTCATATCAAATAACCTACTGTTGATTTTATATGCTGTGCCTTTCTGCTTGTGCGGTAATAAAACTTCTCAAATGCACTTGTGATGTTAGGCTGTATAAAATGTTAACTTTGGTCCAAAACGTTCGTGACAGCAACAATTATGAAAGTTTTATTAATATTTTTGATTTTGATATAAAAATAATTATACGGAAAAGCGAAAAACTAAAAACAAGAATCATAAAGCAAAGTGTCTCCGTTGCATTTAATAATATTTGTATGAATATATATATATATATATATATATATATATATATATATGATTGCTTCATTTAATCACATAAATTAATATACAGAGATATAATTTTATGCGTAAATATTTTAGTATTTACGTCAACAGTGCTCAATACATAGGTAGAGCTAGGTAGTAAGTTATGAAAATATATATGATAATTAAGCTACACAGAATATTCCGCGTTTTATTCTCGTGAGAATTCGTCAGGCTTATGCGAAAAGTTGTGGTTGTCAAGTGTTTATATATACGCACATGCAAAACATATAAAACCAGCATTATAGCAAAAAAAAAAAAAAACATACACACACACTCAAAATAATATATCCAACTACACCGAGGCTGAAAATAGGCCAGCTTACTACAACGAAAGGATATCCACCCTTTCCATAAACACACAAAGAGAATGAGTGAACCGGAGGTCAACTGTGCTTTTGTCCTGTAAGTGCTTGCCTATTGGCTGATTAGGATGGTGCGGTGGGAACTAGAAAGCTGATTGGCTAATAAAATACCTCAATAGTATGTGCGTACATATAAACACGCGACAACCACAACTTTTCACATAAGCCTGACGAATTCTCACGAGAATGAAATGCGGAATATTCTGTGTAGCTTAATTGCCATATATATTTTCTTAACTTATATATATATATATATATATATATAATACTCTACTGTCTTGTGGTTGCCTTTGGGAAGCAAAGGCTAAGAGAATAAGAGAGTAAACCCTGACAAAAATCTGATTTGGAGTCCCGATAGGTGGATGGTTAAGCACTGCAACACTTTTCCTGCAACTCTTCCATCAACGTTGGCTCTGGATTTTTCTCTTTGGTGGGGGGGGGCCTTCACACTACAAAACTAGCTACAATGAAGGAGTTCAAAGCAACCATTGAAAGAAGATGTGTCAACATACCAATTATTAGGAACGTTTTCAATTCAATCAGTGAGCATTGTCAGCTGGTCAGCGGACCACAATGGCCAACAATTTGAGCACTTTCGATAATTAGCTGGTTTCTATATTTGTTCACAGTATTTTAATGTATGAAACTTTTCTTTCTAAAAAATGTTGGTTTTATGGTCATTTAAAAATATACATTTTATTTTGTGAGTAATTTATTTATGGCAAGGTTTTTATTTATCATTCTTTTAAACTACACTAAAATAATAATAAACTACATTGAAATTTAGCCGAATTTCTTTCAAAATCACTTATTTGAGGCAAAGATTTCCATAGGCCGGATACCCTACTAGATGCCTGTTTGGGAGTTGATTGAGACTAAAGCTTTCGCTGATATGCCATCTCTCTGTGATTGCCTACCAAGGCTAGAGGGCGCTTTACCTGCCCGTTTACTCTACAATAGCAGTAGACGGTAAATATATCCAAAACAGTATTTCAAATTCAAATAAGACTTCCATACATTGATAGCCTTGATATTTTCACACTGACATGATATTAACCTTATATTTTTCTAAGCTCAAATTATGTTGAATTTGAATCATATATCTGATTGATGCTTTTAAAATCTAATTACGGAACCAGTAAATTTTTGCACAAAATGGATTCTGAAAATATAAACTTAACACAAGAAAATCATTAAAAAAATTTTACAAAAATATATGCAAAAAAAAAAAAAAATTCCATTAAAAATGTTCATTTTTGTAAAAGATTGTCTTTTATAATTCTGATTCTGTTTCTTTACGAGAACTGCTTGTTACAAATTGCATATATCGCGAGAAAGAGATATTGATTGTTCGGGTTCAGAATTCGTCAGATCAAGACAATAAAAAAGAAAAGAAATGGTGTAAAAATAAGAGTCTTTAAGATTTAAAATCGTAAAATTGAAGAAATAAGAAATTAATAACAGAAGAGAGAGAGTAAAAATGGTAAGGAATTAATGAAAAGAAATCAGTTCGAGCCATTTATGGATCCACCATGTTTGTTTATGAATCTTATTCATAATAAACAATATAATTTGTTTAAATCAAATCTGCACAGACTCACAGTCGATTCCTATTTATAAATCATCAAACGTTAATTCATTTGTCAGAAATATTTTCCGAATCAAAAACTGCATATAATTTTAACATTTGCGCAAGGAATCATCTTCCGAAATGAGAATTATTCCGTCTTTCACGTTCGTCTTTACTTGTTAAAAAAAACTTTCGTTAAAAAAAAATTGTTTCGTTAAATATAGATCGCAGATTGAAATTGAAAGCGAAAGGAAGAGCAAAGAAGTCACAAGGAGACAGTTCGAATCCTGCCATATAAAACCGGTGTTTATTCTTTGAAAATGTCCTTATTTAAACGTGGCCGCCGAAAATAAACATAAAAGCTTTCATGCGTTTTCGAAAACATGGTGGTTTCTTTGATGTCATTGCAAAAACCTTATTATAATGGCCATTACGTGTCTTCTCTCACTAATCAAAACTGTCACATTTCTAAAAAAAAAAAAGAAATTACGACGTATTCTCCAAGATTTTTTTAATATCATTCAGAAACAATGAAAATTATTGTCTTGTTTTAATATAAATACTACTGTTGGCTCAGTATATTCCACTTACGTACCTTGAACAATTTTAAAGTTATCTACCCTGAATTATATTAGCAACAAATGAGAATTATTTTTCAGTTTTGAAGTACGAAAATAATTCCTAGTTATTGTTGGAAGATTCGTAATCGAAATTTGGTCTTTTTCTTCGTTGGGCTTTGAGGTCTGCGGATGTATCCGTTTCGATCTCATTTTTATTTTTTATGTTTTCATGCCGCGGACGCTATATCGTCAAATCTTGTTTGTGTAGCAATTCTAGGCGTGACTTAGCAGAGAGATAGCTATTTAATCATGGAATTTTCAGCACTGGCATTCTTCTACAGAACAGTTTCCAAACACCATCAAAATAAATTAGGCATTCTAAAGGGATATAAAAGTTGTGACTTCAGTCTGTGAACCCGAGTTCAGTTGTATTGCAAATAAAAATCAATGTAAAGCAGAGAAGGAAGAGTCTACCCTCATGGTAGTTAAAGCATTCTTACTTTAACAAATAGTACAACCTATAATGTTTGAATATCACGATGGATGGAGATAATTGTCGGAAAATATGTAAAGCATTCTCATATAAGCTTCTAGGCTTGACCTTTACTCCTGATCTGAAATGAAACACATACATCAAATCTGTTGTCAAGGCCGCTGGAAAAATTGTGGGATCCTTCTACCGCTCCAGTAGATATCTCACTGCTGATGCAATTCTCTACCTATATAAGAGCCAGGTACGGCTAATGATGGAGTACTGTCGCCACATCTAGGCAGGGGCTGCTAGAAGCAGCTTTTTCCTGCCTTGACAGAGTTCAAAATAGACTTCGTAGCTTAGTGGAGATGCCCTTTTCTCTTCCCTGCAACCTCTTTCCCACAGAAGAGATGTTGCGAACCTGTCTCTACTTTATCGTTATTTTCATGGTAAGTGCTCGTCTGAGCTTCAATCTATGGTCACCCCTCGTCAAACTTTCACGAAAAATACTCGTCTAGCCAAAACCACTATCAATAATTTCCCACACTTTTTATCTGTGCCGAAACCTATACGTAGATCCCTGTAACAAAGTTTCTTTCTTAGAACTGCACGCTTGTGGAACTCTCTTCCGTTTGCCTGCTTTTCAGCTGACTACAATTTGATTGTCTACAAGTCTAACGTAAACAAATTCTTGATCAACCATCCCCCGAAGTAATCGAATTTACAAAATTTCCACTATTTATGTGTACCCATTAACCCTTATCCTCGAGTGGACCACGGGCCTTGATAAGTGATGACTCCTTTGTAAAAAAAAAAAAAAAGAAATATGCAAAGTTTTGAATAAAATTATAGAAAACTGATCATGATAAATATCTTGCTGGAAATTTAGATTATGGATGTATTTATATCGAGGAATGGGAAAATGTGTCTGCTTGTATACAGATGTGTGCGCGCATATGTTAGGAAGGCATGAATCAGTCATCCAAATAAAATCCAAAGCTGTCAATGGCGATATATCAATTGGCATTATATTATTATTTGAACTATTCCGACTATTTTTATCTGGCTTGTTATTTTCACAACGTTTCGATTGGTTCTTCTTCAGGTGCATGTTTTTGAAATTGGAAATTTTTACATTGAACTTAGAAGCCTATACGGAATAATATATACGCAATCTACAAGAATTAAAATATTATATTTAAACGTACCTTACGACCGGGCTGCGCCGGGCGTCCCTGACAGCTCAGATAAATACTTTTGAAGTTTTAACAAAGAATCTACAATTATATTAGAGTGTCTCCATTTACACTGAACATCCACAGAATGCCAACATCAATATATTACATATGAATTAGTCCCCTGTGAAATTTCCACAGGCCCCGCTAGTTTCTTTGATGTAATATGCAAATAAGGGTACGTATTGAATGTAGATTTTCTTTGAATAAATAGTGTGTATATATATATATATATATATATATATATATATATATATATATATATATATATATATATATAAATAATGCTGGAAGAAAAGTGCACATAAGTTCGTTTATAAAAATTAATTTGTGAAACCGTGTAGCTTTTGTACATATTAATTAAATTGTGAACAAACAAACAAACTATTATAATAGATTCTGAACAATTCATGAAAATCAATCTGTGCTGAAGAGCGATTCAATCATCAATATTTAGTACCATTAATCTAAATACTAACCATAAATAATTGTAAAAAATCCTGCTGGGACGACTAAGAAAATATTTATTTTTTCAAAAAAAAGTTGGGTTTTTTTTAAATTTATTTTTTAATGAGTTTTCTGGGTTTCCTATTTTTTTTTATTTAAAAGAAAAAAAAATTCTTGGTCAACAACAAAAACAAAATAAAGAATAAAACTTCTTTTTCAACACTTGCCCATTAAAAGATAGGAATCAAGCTCTCTAAAATAAAATAAAATATGAATAAAATGAAGAACGAAAACAAACCCTAATTCGATATTCTAACTTACAAAAACATTTTCATTTTATAGGCTTCATTAATCTTCGTTTTTTTTTTTTCTAGAGCCAAAATTGAATTAGTTTGAGTTTCATTCATTGAATATGCAGTGACACGGATTTACAAAAATCCCTCCCCAAATAACTGCTTCTGAGGTTAGAAATAATGGTCATTTTATATTCATTGCATCAGCGCCCTTGTATAATTTATCTGTTTCCAAGCTAAACACGTCACAATTGACAGAGAGGAGAGAAGAACAATAACAGTTCTGCCGCTGAATAATTTCAAACAAAATTCTATCAATAAAACAACAATGGAAATATCTATTCGATAAAATGGAGAACTGTCGATTTGAATTTTCTCATATTTTTGTTTTTTTCTCTTACAAAGCTATTCTGTTAAAAGGGGAAAGTTTGGACTCAAATTCATAACTTAGAGGAGACTTATCGTTAGTCTTTCGATGTCTACTTAAGATAGAGAAACAAGCAATTATCAGAAAATGGTTAAAAATAAATCTTCTGGCAAAGGAAGATTGCCACATCTGGGCTGGTGCATCTAGCGCTAGTCTCTCATTCTTAGACAAAATCCATAAAAAGAGTAACCAATCTAATAAATCACGCGCGATCAACCAAACTTCAACCCCTATCTCGTCGTCGCACTATTGAACACCTGTATCTGTTTTATAAGTACTTTAATGGAATGTGCCTTGATGAACCCATTTCATCTGTGTCTCAATCGACATACATCCCTAGATGCTGAAAAGCCATTTAATAGTTCATCCACTCGGACTGCTAAACTTTCATGTTCCCTGTCTGTTTCCTGCTTTGCAGACTATACTAAAACACACAGAAGTAACGTAAACAGACATTTAACTCATCTCCTCATAAAGTCTCCTGTATAAATGGCCCTAAATAGTAGCCTCTTACTTCCAAGGCCTTTGGGCCAAGATCACAGTGTAGTATCTGTTCTGCTGCTACACTTCACCTTTTCTGTCTTCGGTCAGTGGAGGAGAAATCTTTTATGATTGAGCAAATTTTCATTCAAGGGGAACAACTGGATTTTCCCCACATTAAAAACCGACCTTGTGTTTAACTCTGCACTCGTGGGGAGGCACGTAAATAGGAACCAGTTCAATGCCTTGTTTGGGGCGAACAAGAGCAAAAATGATACGATAATTCAATGGCAAGTGGAAGGAGGACATTAAATTTGATTTATAGTTATCAGATAGCAAAGAAAGCCAGGTCGCTTGAATTTCAATTTTTTCTCAAAGCCCCACAAATTATTCACGACTCCAAATCTCTTAATATATATCATCATTTAGGAATTAAAATTTTATGACTGCTAAACGATTAAATTTCAAATATAGAATTTTTATTGTATGCAAAAAAAAAAGAATACAGTTTAATAAATATATTTCCTTAACCCATGAGTTTTCGATGTTTATTCATCTCCTCAGAGGAAAAAATATTAGCAAATGTTATAAATTGTTTGCACCTAATTTGATAAACATGGAAAAATGAAAAGTTTTTAAAGTTAATAAACATCGAACACGAAGGAAACATTTATTAAACTATTCTGTGTTTTGCATACAATAAAAATTCTATATTTGAATTTTAACCGTTTCAAATCATAAAATTTAAATTCCCAAATTATTATTTATTTGCTCTATCCAGTATATTGAGCAATTCTATTTAGCTGGGATTGTCTTATACAAAATATTACATCCAATAATGTTTTGTAAGACCGATAATCATTGGATTTGCATAACAGTAGATTTATTGCATTTCATTATTCTGAAGTATATAAACACGCCCCATAAAAATTAAAAAAAAAATAATAATAGGCGACTTATTCACACACACATATATATTCATATATATATATATATATATATATATATATATATATATATATGAATAATAAAAATAGCTGATATCTCTTAGAAAAACAGTTAAGGTAGCAGAAAAATATATAACAGCATTTTGATGTTCTTAATACCGCTAAAAAAAAACAAAAAAAACAAAAAACGCCAAAATTTAAAACCGATGAAAAACGTGCATTCAAGTGGTGAATCATCGTAGCTCATTTGGTAGAACACTAGATTATGGATGCTGGTGTTAGGAGTTCGATCCTAACCCATGCCGAAAGCTAGAAACATGCATGTCCATGAGTATATATTTTATGCACAGAATATATATATATATATATATATATACAGGGTGACCCCCCCCCCAAAAAAAAACGGGCGCCAACTCTTAGTGTTTTTCCCGAATGAAATGAAACTTTGGTCATAACTAGTTTATTTTATTCAAAACATCACATCAAAACACTAGGGGTTTTGGCCTTTTTTTTCTCCGTTCTACAGCATATATTCTAGATGGCCTCTATTTAGTTTTTTTTTTTTTTTTTGTCACCCTGTATATATATATATATATATATATATATATAAACAGTGAGATAAGTTAAATCAAAGATACGTTAATCTTGTGGTTTACAGTCTTATAAAATATATACAAGAGGAAATACTATTGATAATAGAAAAATATATACTGATGAATATAGATTAATTAATCAATTTGAAACAAAGGAATGCAATACAGTGCGTTGGCTTATGAGAGCTCTGTATGCCAGGGATTTCGAAGCCTAATGCTTCTCATCAGAAGAGGAGGAGAGATATTAGGTAAAAAAATGTGGATGCTATGTCTAGCAATAGGCATATTTGGGAATCTTGTATAGGGGTATACATTAGATAAGGACAGAGAGAATAGTCCCGGAGATTATTAATTATGGTACTTTGGATATGCTGGAGCCGGACTTTAATACATGTGTTTGCGTGTGTACAACACACACATATATATATATATTATATATATATATATATTAGCAGATTACGTTGCCCAGGATTGCATGATGATCAACGAATGTTTCACACTCCCATATTTTTATCATCAAAATCGATGAAATAGCACATTTTTCAATCAAATCCATTGATTCCCTGCTCTAATCGGAAACCAATCGCGATGCATCTGGAGGAAGCTTCACATGCCTCTTGCAGTGACTAATTTCACAATATATTGTAATCTACATTGCACTGTAGAGAACCTACTGTTGATTTTATAAAATTATTTTTATATATAATGGTTTGCATTAAAGTTTAAGATGCGAAATGTCAAGTATCATGATTCATTTCGAACGCGTCCTTGTCATATCAAAACAACCTACTCTTGATTTTATATGCCTGGCATTACTGCTTGTGTGGTGATAATGGTCTGAATTTAAGGTTAAAATAAAAGTAAATTATCCATGTAAAATCGCGCTTTAAACAAAAATATTCGTTTCGAACGCACCCCTGTCATATCAAAGAAACTACTGTTGATTTTATATGTTGGGCCTTTCGGCTTGTGCGGTAATAAACCTACTCAAATGATCTTGTGATGTTAGTTTGTGTAAGATGTTCACTTTGGTCAAAATTCTCTGGTCCTTTTTTCATCAGATTATTTCGATTCTCGATTATCGATACTTATTGAAGACATTCTGATACAAAACCTATGTAAGAACCTTGCCAAACACATAAAGTACCTTCGTGTGAAATTTCATAAAAATTGACCGGGCCGGGAATGAACTCACGTACACACAAAGTTTATTTTATGTAATAGAAGTAAATAGATAGAGATATACTTTATATTTGTTTAACATTAGTATTAGGTTGCTACACACTCATGAGTGTGTTTCAGTCAGCTAGGACTAAATTTTGTATAAGTAATATGGCTTAACTGGCTAAACAAAACATGCTCATGAATGTGTAGCGACATATTAATGCTTATGTAAAACAAATAAAAAGTATATCTTGCCCTACTTCGGTATTGAGCACTCTTGTATTAATCTCGTTAAAACTTCATTGGTTGCTTTACGTCGGGAAACTATAAACCTGGAATTAGATATAGATATATGCTACACACACAAACACATCCACAAATATGCATGCCTACACACATATATTATTAAAAAATATATATTCAAATTACAAAAGGTTTTATCGGCTCAATAGTAATAATAAAATGTCTTTATTTAATAATTTTTCAATATTCATTCATAATAATAATAAATAAAGGAAAATCAATAGAAAAACAGACAAAATATGTACAATTTACATTCGATCAATGAAACCTTCTTTAAGCTATCTTATAATGATGAGAGCCAATTTATAAAGAAGTGCACCACTCTCGTCATTTTTACCCTGAGGAAGGTCTTGTTGAATGAAATGTCGGTTTTATGATCCAATAAAAAAAAACTAACAATTTATTTTTTTTTCTATTTAATAACGATTGAAACTATTGTATGATTCATCCATTCTTATGTAATATTCTTTTAATCTATGACGTTACCTGGTGAGATTTTAAAAGGCAGGCCATTTTTGATTTTGACTAGCCATTTTACATTTATTATCATTGTACCAGATTATTGGCGATATAATAACACACATAGCTACGATTTATTAAAAATACTAAGTCTGGCCCAGCCGACTGTTAATATGAAATATAATACGAAACAGTTTTTGAACATCTCATAATAAAAATCAGCAGGGGGGGGGTAATTTATATTTTTATTTGAATAATATAAAAACAGTTGTCTATCTTACAACTGAAAATTTTCATTTTTGTATAATTTAAAAAAATTAAAAATGATGTAAAATAAATAAAAATTATCAACTAAAATTACTTCCTTGCATCCCGATAAGTATTGATAGTATATATATATATATATATATATATATATATATATATATATATATATATAATGTTCGGCCATTGCTTGTAATGATGACTGTTCTCATGCTCTGTTGGTCGAGAGATAGCTCATTAGAATAATCTGAGCTATGATTGTGTAGCAGAGGTGCTACCTGCTTTATCTTTTCTTATAGTATGTTTCTTTCGTAACCACAATGGATGTAGATTCAACAATCGTGACCCATCCGTTGTGGGCTAGGTTTTTCTACAAATCGGAATACAAACTGAACTGTTTCAGGTACACCTTCAAGCTGGCTTTGAACCGCTTCCCCCAATCTTTTTTTTCTTTGGAAAGCTCACTACAAAAGAAGCTGTTTTTGGAGTTTTGAATCTGACTTGCAATATATATATGAACCGCCCATCGAATAAACGCGACCAGATATTGATTCCAGTTATTTGCATTTGAAACCGATGATATCTCCATGTATAAAGAAATAAGAACTTATATATAAATATTATACACACACACATATATTACATATACATATATTTCATATATATATATTACACATACATAATACATATATAACTACTTCATTTACTCACATAAAATTAATATACGAAAGTATAAATTTATGCATAAACTTCAAGTATTTACTTCAACAGTGTTCAATACGTAGGTAGAGCTAGTTAGTAAGTTATAAATATATATGGCGTTTAAGCTATACTGAATATTCCGCGTTTCATCCACTCTAGGATTCTTCAGGCTTAATGCTGCTATATTTTAAGTAAGCCTGAAGAATCTTAGAGTGGATGAAATGCGGAATATTCAGTGTAGCTTAAAGGCTATATATATATATATATATATATATATATATATATATATATATATATATACATACATATATATATACATACATATATATATACATATATATATACATATATATACACATATATATATACATATATATACACATATATATATACATATATATACACATATATATATACATATATATACACATATATATATACATATATATACACATATATATACATATATATATATATATATATATATATATACATATATATACATATATATATACATATATATATATACATATATATACACATATATATACATGTATATATACATATATATATATATATGCATTACAATAGAAAAATGCTAGCATGAAAAGTAATATGGTTAAGCTTAAACATGGAAGAGTAAAGGACTAGTTGTTAAAACCGGAAAAGAAATGAACAAGATATTCAAGTAAAAAATATAATAAATTTATAACTTAAAATATAGCAGCATTAAGAATTGATTATATAATGTTATAAATTGAATTTTAAAAATCTGAATGCTGCAATATGCAATGCATTTTCTATTGTAATCCATGATTTTTCCAGGCTTCCAATAAATTGACCTGTTCTTTGTTTGATTTCAGTTTTAGTTTTTTCTCCCCATAAACACATATGCAATAATAATGTACGGTACGGCACTTGTCTGCTTTTAATAAAATCCACTCAATTATCTCCTTTCATGCTTTCATTCTGTTTCACTTGTTATTTCTCTTTCCGCAATATCAGTGAATTAGTAGCAACAGTAGTCGCTGAAGTGACATAGTTTCTATGGAAACAAGTCATAAAAAGTGTCGCTCACCTTCTTATATATTTGTATGATTTGAACACCAGAAAATTCATCCTACCTTTCGGTTTACTGAATGAACATCGAACATTTTTTTTCACAATATAACTGAGAAGGTGATCTATAAACTGTAATCTATATAATTATAAAACTCATATGACCTTGTAGCAAGTGTTGTAACCCAATATCCGGTTTACGACTCCTGGTTGCGCATACATACACAAATAAATAATCAATGCGACAATAAAACATTGTTTTACTGTGTACGTTTTCAGCGTCCCAATTGTTTTTTTTTTCACGTTTAAATTATCACAATAAACAATTGTTAATACTTTCTGAATTTTTTTTTACATCGTTCATTTCCGTATTACGTTTAAGTTATTTGAACGCAATTTTCTTACAAATAAATCTACTTTAACCTGTTGACAGCAATGAGAGAATTTTACAACGGTAATTTACCCACCGCTTTCATTTTTTTAAATTTATACTCCATTTTTAATACACCTTTCTTAAAAAAACATTCATACATTTTCCTCTACACTACCAACATAAATAAATAACCCGAAAATATATTTTTTATGATTTGCGTTACAAATAAATAATCAATACGACAATAAAACGTATTGTTTTACTGTGTACGTTTTCAACGTCCAAATTGTTGTTTTTTTTCGCGTTTAAATTTAAAGATATATCAAAATTTGAATTTAACTTTACGTATTATGGTATCTGTCCAGTTCACATTTACCTATAAGTATTGCAAAGCACTTATAATTCAATGGCTGTAAGTTTTTTTTCAAAAATAAACAATTATAAACATAACGACTCATAGAACTCTATCTATATTCTTTTTTCATTTTAATATACTTTCATAGAAATGTTTCTGTTATGTCACAAAAAAACTATTTTTGTAACGTCACAAGTGTAACGCTCATACATTAATTCCATAGTTAATATAATATACTGACCCAACGGGTCACGGGTAGTCTAGTAATTGTTTCAAATTTGGTTGAAAAATGAATGAGCAATGAAGCTTCAAAGCAGTTCTGCCACTTAACCATATATTCAAACACTACCGTGTTTGAATATATATATACAATTGCAACATTGTGTGTATAAGTTTGTTCCTTATAGATGCCAAAACGGCTGAACATATTTTCTTTAAAATTTACAGAACTTTAGTGTATAAGTCTTAGAGTGATCTTAGTTAAGTTTTGTCTTAGAATACCCCCGATAATTATCGATAATCGAAAATCAAAACCGTTATTTCAATTCATCTATCATTGGTAAAGCCATTTTTTCCATGTCATCACTTAGCAACAACAGGCCGCGGAAATTCTACTGTGGGTTAAGTTTATGTGTCTTTTATCAGTGCAAAAGTAAATTATATTTCTGTTGTTGAACGTCCATTGAACAAGCAACTCATCTAGAAATGGCAAAACAGGCTACACACATATTTAGTGCAAATGTGATTCAGAAGCTTCTTGTATGTCGATTTAACAAAACATAGGCCCCAACAAGCAAGCACAAGTAGTATGCCTGGAAATATAAGATAAGGAATTTTTCGACACAGTTGACTAATAATAAAACTATACAGCGACAACCACATAAATTCTTACAACGATTATGAGGGGCGTGCAATAAGTAATGCCACTGACCAACTTCCCATAGGAGTAGAGCAACGAAACTTGGCACAGTCATTAGTCTTTCTCTACATAGGAACCACCCAGAGTTATGCATTTCTTCCATCGTTTGATGCAGCTCTGGGGACCGTTTTTGTAGAACACCCCAGGTTGGTCCTCCAACCACGACATGACTTCAGAAATCAAGGCTGCATCATCTGGGAAATGCTTTCCTTTCAAAACCAACTACATGGCTGGGAAGACGTGAAAGTCAGAGGGTGCAAGGTCAGGAGAGTATGGAGGATGAGGATGGATTTCATAACCACATGCCCGTGCTTCTGATCTGACGACATGCGAGTTGTGGACTGGAGCATTGTCCTGCAGGAGGAGGATACCTTTGCTGATCTTGCTCCGCCTCTTGATTTTGATAGCTTCCCTTAATTTCCTCAAAACTGAAGCATAATAGGCTCCTGTAATTTTGGTCCCCTTTTCCAGGAAATCTGTCATCACTACTCCGCCCTGGTCCCAGAAGACTGTGAGCATGACCTTGCCAGTGGAGGGCTGCACCCTTGCCTTCTTTGGAGGTGGTGAGTCCAAGTGCTTCCACTGCATTGACTGAGCTTTGGTTTCTGAATCATAGTGATGGACCCAGGATCCATCCTGAGTAATCAGTCTTTTGAAAAACTGACTAATCTTCTTGGCACATCTCCAAATTCATTCTCGAGCACTCGACGCATTCTCGCTTCTGGAATGGTGTGAGCAACCTGGGAATCCATCTGGCAGACACCTTATGCATATGCAAATGTTCATGAATGATAGTTTCCACAGACCCTGTACTAATCTTGACATTTTAGGCTATTTGATGAATAGTAATGCGCCGATCTTCCAAAATGGCAGCCTCAACTTGACGAACAGATGCCTCATCAGTAGCAGAAGGCGGGCGACCAGGTCTGGGAGCTGTTTCCACAGACTTCCGGCCATGTTTGAATTCACTATGCCAGCGTTTTACAAGGTCATATGATGGGGCATTATCACCATGTTTCTTTCATTTCATCAAAAGTCTCGTGTGGTGTATGCCCTTTCAAATACAAAAAACGGATCACTGCTCGACATTCAACAGGCTTCATTTCACACCTGACTTAGTTTAAACATCTGTAAAACAGAAACCTGGAAGTGGGTCAGGGGCATTACTTATTGCACGCCCCTCGTAGATAGTCGATTTTGATCCTGTGGTTTCTTTTGCATACAGTTAAAGAAATCATGACCCCCCCCCCCCAAAAAAAAAATAAACTCGCCAAAGTAGTTGGTTTTGAGCTGGAAGAATAGTTGCTAAGGGAACAAATCGGAGAAATTAGATTGTTGCTGGCACATTGCGTTCACTATATGGAAGCTACATTGATCAGTAAGGTGTCAATATAACCAAAATTTACTAAAATAATTTTAGGATTACCAAAAAAAAAAAAAAAAATATTGGAATTACCAAAGATACAGATCAAAATAAGCATAAAAAAGGCACCAAAGCAACCCCCAAGAAAGGCCGGGTAATACTACTCATATATATATATATATATATATATATATATATATATATATATATATACACCTGTATATACTAGTATTTCAACCTGATGGCAACAATAGACATTATTTTCACTGGTCGTGGGATCAGAACTTATTAAGTAAATATCGACTCTTTTCGTGCATATACCCCTCAGAAAAATTGGAAAATCTTTGCTTAGAAAGAAAAAAAAAGGGATCTTGAAATGTAACTATACTGCTATTCTTTCGATTATGCTCTGTTGTAATATTTAGCATGCATTGAGCTTCTAAGCTT